>NC_091289.1:173109211-173409211 GCF_032444005.1 Ranitomeya imitator
GTAAAAGCAGAGGAATGGTGACAAGGAGCGCAGATGAGAGAGAGAAGACACTCCAAGTCTTGAAGAACAACTCCACCTTAAAAAGGAAACTGCAGGTAAAGTAATAGACGACAAAAAAGCCGGATGCTGGCTCTCGTCACACAGAGAGGATCCGCGGGCACATTCCCCAGCAAACTCCGCATCTCAAAAGGCGAGAGGATGTGAGCGTCTGCTGGATGCAAAGTGGTCTCCTATGAGTCAGCTTGTAAGATAGGAAATGCCTGGAGTCGTGCGCTCCCATCCGCTGCAGAGTGCGCTATCCCATCCCAGCGGGGACGTGAGCCGGAGAGGAGACACGCCGCACACCACACTGACACATACAAGATTTTTTTGCTCACCCTGAAAATGAAAGGTTTTCTGGTCCACCGTTATAGTAAAGGTGCTGTCGTCCTCGTCGTCAATACCAATCACGGCCCCCTGTGGAACAAAGAGCAGATTGCTGAGCAGAGTAGCAGTGACATCAGCAGTACATACGGTATTACTACAGCACTGCAGTACAGCAGCCAGGAGGGGGGACCGTGCACTAATGGGAAGGAATCTGCAATTATCTCACAAGCTTCCTGAAGCACCACGCTCCGTAAATCTAAAGCGCAGCAACGGCACGAGCGCCGTCCAGGCACAGCGACGCACGAGCGCCGTCCAAGCACAGCGACGCACGAACGCCGCCCAGGCACAGCGACGCACGAGCGCCGTCCAGGCACAGCGACCGCCGTCCAGGCACAGCGACGCACGAGCGCCGTCCAGGCATAGCAACCGCCGTCCAAGCACAGCGACGCACGACTGCCATTCTGGCACAGCGACGCACGACCGCCATCCTGGCACAGCGACGCACGACCACCATCCTGGCACAGCACCAACAATGCCAAGCACAAGTCATGTGGCCATAATGGGGCAAAAGTTCTGATTTTCCAACAATGCCATTAGTATTTATATCTATGGCCTCCCGGGCTATTGTCACCCGGCTTTGTAATCCTCATGAATTGTGCTGCTGTCTGGGGATGACCAGGTAGAAAAATATCTTTGTTAATCAGGTGCCCGGAAACCTGGATGGCAACCTTCCTTTATTTTGTGGCTTTTTGTTACTTAAATATTACATTTTTATGATCTTAAATTAAATTTGACATCGATAGCTGGGGACGATTGTTGAGATAAATGCAGCAGAATTCTAGTCCAATTTATGCAAAAACAAACCTATCCTTTCATGTCAGACCATTTTCATTATGTTCTTTGGACACTTTGGGGCCAATTCATTAAAGCATTCATGCATTTGGTATAAAACGGTCTGAAAAGTCGCACTATTTTTGCGAAATGCAAAGTTGTTGCGCAAAACATTTGCCACTTGGCGTTTTGACACCAGTCTCAGCTAGCTCTGCTGAAGTGTGTGGAGCACAGGGAGGACAGGGTGCGGCGGTGCCAACAGCAAAAATCGCTCAGAAGTTATGAAATTGCTTATACCAGAAATGTTACACAATTCCCTAACTGGGCTTGTATTTGCGGTGAAGTGTACGCCAACGATCAGATGCTCCAGCTTCATGAAGGGACGTGCGTCTCAATAAATTACTCCACCACTACCCTTTGTTAATACCGACATGTGCAAAGCTTGCCTTGAGGAATTGGCTCCTTCGTGTCTTGTCCAACAAAGAGCATGGCTTTGCAGAAAGGGGCCTAGCAAATGTTAGGAACAAAATAACTAATATTTGGAGTAAACATACTAGACAATCAAAAATTCACCAGCTTTATCAAACAGCATGGATCACTGTGATTGTCACTGATGACTTATTCTAAGGAAAGGTCGTCAATAGATTGGTGGAAAACACAGAATCCGAACAATTATGGCTCACATAAAACATGCCGGCCCAGCCCTGAGCACAAAGCCTGTATGGCCTTATTGGTATACAGCCATGTGGCGGCACAACCAGAGGCGCGCGTGGAGCCGGCACAGCCAGAGGCTTTTTCCCCTCGTAGCACCGGCCTTGCAAACCTGTTCTGCTGAAGCCTGGTGCCGCAGCGCCCGGGAAGCCCCCACTGCCCGAGTGGAATTTGCTTTTATTCCGGCCGGAACGACTACGTCCTTGACGCGGTAGGCCTCCTGAATAGCCGATCATATCCACCTGGCCAAGGTTGATCTCGAGGCAGCAAGTCCCTTTCTGCGACCCTCAGTGAGGACAAACAGCGCATTCGTCTGCCGAAAAGGTGCTGTCCGTGAAATGTACCTTCTCAGCGCTCTCACTAGGTGTAACGTATGGAGAGCTTTTTCCACATGGTTCGTTGGCGCCGGACAAAAAGAAGGCAAGACAATGTCCTCGTTAATGTGGAACGAGGAAACCACCTTTGGTATATAAAAAAAAAGGAGAGGGTGCTGGTCTGAGCACCACCTTATCTTGATGGAACCGTAGAAAAGGAGCCCGGCAGGATAGGGCAGCCAGCTCCGATACCCGTCTAATTGAAGTAACGGCCACCAAGAATACAACTTTCCAGGAAAGGTAAGTTAAGGAGACGTCCTGAAGGGGTTCGAAAGGAACTTCCTGCAAGGCACTTAAGACCAGATTAAGGTCCCAAGCATCCAGGGGGGCTCTGCAAGGCAGAACCTTGTGAGCTACTCCCTGTAGGAAAGTCTTCACCTGTAGATTAAGGGTATGTGCACACGTCAGGATTTTTAGCGTTTTTTTTTTTGCGGAATTTCGCCATAAAAACGCTATAAATCCGCTGAAAAAACGCTAACATTATGCATCCTATCATTTAGAATGCATTCCGCATTTTTTGTGCATATGTTAGCGTTTTTTTCCGCAAAAAAAACGCATACCACAAAAAATCCGGACATGCTCTATCTTTTTGCGGATTTTCTGCGGATTTCCTATCAAAATGGACATTCCGGAAAAATCCGCACAAATTCTGCAAAAAATCCGCGCAAAAAACGTGTCAAAAACGCGCAAATTCCAAGAGAAATCCGCGCGAAAAAAGCACGCGGATTTCTGGCAGAATTCTCCGGATTTTGTCAGGAAAAAATCCTGACGTGTGCACATACCCTAATAGCGATCCTGCTCTGAAAAAGTACCGACAAGGCTGATATCTGTCTTTTAAGTGTACTCGGTGCAAGCCCTGAATCCAGGCCGGTTTGGAGAAAGGCAAGAATGTTTGGGATGGAGAAACGTAGTGGGGGGAGCTCACGCCTTCTGCACCATGAAAGGAAAACCTTCCAGGTGCGATAACTACGTGCAGAGACGGGTTTCCGGGCGCTAATCATGGTAGCGGCTACCTCTTGGGAAAACCCAGCCTGTGTTAGAATCCCAAGATTCAATGGCCAGGCCGTTAAACACAGGGCCCCTAAGCTCTGGTGGTAGATCGGGCCCTGCGAAAGTAGATCCGGGCGGTCTGGAAGCCGCCACGGAGCTCCGGCGAGCAGCTGTACTAGGTCTGCGTACCATGACCGACGAGGCCAATCTGGGGCGACCAGGATAGCTGGAACTCCTTCTGTCTTGACCTTTCTGATTACCTTCGGGAGAAGTGCTAGTGGAGGGAGGGGAACAGATATGGGAGACAAAACTGGTCCCAAGGCAAAACTAACGCATCCACAGCAATCGCCTGTGGATCTCGATACCGGGCGACAAACCTGGGTACCTTGGCATTCCTCCCGGAAGCCATCAGGGTCCACGTCCGGGGTTCCCCAGTGTTGACATATCTGTTGAAATAATTTGGGAAGGAGAGACCACTCCCCGGATGCAAGGCCCTGTCGACTAAGAAAATCCGCAGCCCAGTTTTTCTCGCCCGGGATGTGGATTGCCGAAATCACCTTTCGGCCCAGCAGAGGACCTGCTTTACCTCGTACATGGCCGCCCTGCTGCGGGTACCCCCTTGATGATTTATGTATGCCACCACTGTGACATTGTCCGACTTAATCCGGACAGGGCGGCCTGCCAGGAGATGATGAAAATGCTGCAGAGCCAGCCGAACAGCCCAAATCTCCAAAAGATTGATTGGAAGACCTGACTCCCGAGAGGACCAGAGTCCCTGGGCTGTGTGGCGATAAAACACTGCTCCCCAACCTAGAAGGCTGGCATCTGTCGTGACTACTAGCCAATGGACTGGGGGAAAAGGTTCCCCTGTTGTAGAGACGGACTTGTTGACCACCATGAGAGCCTGTGTGACCTGGAAAGACAGACGGCACCTGAGGTTGAGAGAGAATGGATTTTTGTCCCATGCTGTTAATAGTGCATGTTGGAGAGGACGAAGATGGAGTTGCGCAAATAGCACTGCTTCCATTACGGCCACGATTCTTCGTAAGACCCTCATGCAAAACCGGATTGTATGATAGACAGGCCGGCGAATGATCCTCACCTCTTGCCGAAGATTCAGGACCTTGTCCTGGGGTAGGATTGTCAGACCTTGTAAGGTGTCGAAGATCATCCCTAGAAAAGAAATTCTCCGGGATGGTACAAGAGACAACTTTTCTAGGTTCACCAGCCACCCTAGACAAGAAAGAGTGTCTAGAGTAATGCTGACATTTTCATCACAGGCCTGAAAAGACAGACCCTTGATGAGATCGTCTAAATAAGGTAAAACGAGTATGCCCCGGGAATGCAGGATGGACACAACAGCCGCCATGACCTTTGTGAACACTCTGGGGGCGGTGGCTAGCCCGAAAGGTAAGGCCGTGAACTGGAAATGCAGGTTGACTACGGCGAAACGTAGGAATCTTTGATGCGCAGGAAATATGGGTATGTGCAGATAGGCATCTTGAATATCTATTGAAGCCAAGAATTCTCCCTTTTCCATTGACTCAATGACTGACCGGAGAGATTCCATTCGAAAGCGACAAATGTTGACAAACATGGGCCTTACCGTTCCATCTTTTTTGGGAACTATGAACAGGTTGGAATAGAACCCCTGAAATCTTTCTTCCTTTGGAACTGGAAAGATGACCCCGCGGAGCCGAAGGGACTCTAGAATTGAACAGGACCTGTACCTGGGATTTTTAGCTGGAAAGGCGGGCAGGAAAGAATCGGCACGGGGGAAGGCTGACAAACTCTATCTTGTATCCTGAAGACACCAGTTCTCTTACCCACCTGTCGTGAACCAAAGTGAGCCAGGACAGGTGAAAAGAGAGTAGGTGGCAGCGTACTCTGTCGGCGGAAACCAGAGACCGACTTCAGTCATTTGGCCAAAAGCCTCTGGGACCTAGATCCCCTTCCCCTCCCCTGGGATCGCATTCTTCCCAATGGGTTATCTCTCTAGGAGAGCTGATGATCTCTGTCCTGATTGGGTCGCCCTGGAGCAGCGGGATTTGACGTTGGGGTCAACCTGGTATTACGAAAGGGCTTAAAGCGAGCCTGGAACAGGCGACGAAAAGGCTGTTTAATCCTCTGCTGTGGAAGAAAATTGCTTTTCCCTCCTGTTGTATCAGAAATGAGCTGATCCAATTTTTCTCCAAATAATCGGCCACCCTGATAAGGAAGGGTTGTAAGAGATTTTTTAGAGGTACAATCTGCCCGCCATGTTCTCAACCAAAGAGCCCTTCTGATGGCAATAGCGTTTGCTGCCGCTGAAGCCGCACGGTTCGCTGCAGATAAAGACGCATTGATCAGGTAGCTCCCAGCTAGAGCTATTTGATTTGACATCTCTGTTAACTCCACTGGTAGATCCCTCTCCTGAAGAGCTTTGGTCAAAGATTCTGATCAAGACATGATGGCCTTAGCTACCCACGTCGATGCAAAGGAGGGCGAGAGGGCTGAACCTGAAGCCTCAAAAATTGAATGAGCCAAACTATCAATAAGCTGATCAGTAGGATCTTTAATAGATGAGCCGTTGGGAAGGGATAACAGTGTGTTAGAGGCCAAACGAGAAACCGGAGGATCTACCGAAGGAGATTCTGCCCATTTCTTACACAGATCAGGAGCAAAAGGGTATCTAGCATTCAGAGCCTTTTGTCCCGCAAAACGTCTGTCTGGATGCTCCCTGTGACGTTGGACCAAGTCCTCAAACTCGGGGTGAGAAGCGAACACCCTATGAGACTGCTTGGCCTTCTTGAATGATACCTTATGACCAGAGGTCAAGGTAGATTTGTCCTCTATACCCAGGGTTTGGTTGACGGCCTCAATTAGACTGTCTACTGACTTCTGATAATCAGGCACCTCTAGATTGAGGGATCCCTCGGAATCGTAGTCCGAACCAAGTTCACCGCTCTCCGCTGGAGAAGGTGAACAAGAGGCAGAACTCCAGGACGCAGATGCCCCTGACGGACCGGGAGACGCTGTGTGGGTTCGCTTTCCCCGCGTCTGCCTAGTGTGAGCGCGGCCCCTGCAGGCCGAAGGCTCCTGAGAGCCGGAGGACCTCTCCATGGCAGGTGAACTGCTGTCCCTGGCCCCAGCCGGTGTCTGCAGGGACTCTATTGCCTTAGTTAGGGATGCCATAGACTGTGAAAAGGAGGTGACCCATTCCGGGGGAGAAACCACCGCTTCTACCTGAGTCGCAGGGGAGGGCCCCTGAGCGCGTTCGGAGTCTCAGGCCTCACAGAGACGAGTACTCTGGGCATGCGGAAAAGCGGACCGACAGACTACACATGCGGTATATAGCACCGTGTGAGATTTGGCCCTTCTACACATGGTGCCCTGCAAATGCTATAATCAGGGGATCTAGATAGGCCATAGCAATGCAGAGATTAATGCTGTCAAGCTGGGGGGAGTAGCACTTACCCCAGTCCTGTGTCCCCATTCGTCCTGTGGAACTTGTCCCACAGCGAAGAATCTGAGCTGCCTTTTGCAAAAGAGCGCCCTCACTATAGGGCGGAACCAGAAACTGAGGTTTCTGTGGCCTAGATTATGCTTTCCAGTGTTCGGCGAGGAAAGGGAGGGAGCCGAGCCGTCGGAAAATGATGCGGCCGGAAGGGGCGGGACTTCCGCCCGTGGCCTACTTCCTGACAGAAGCCGGGGACTAAATTATCGACCGCCCCGGAAGTGACACCGGCGGCCCGCAGTGCGGCATCGCCACTAGAAACAAGAAGATCGCGGTGCCGCAGGCAGGAAAAAAATCTCGGCCCCGCCAGCCGCAGCCAGACCACAGTGTCGTCAGCCCCAAGAAAGAGAGGTGCCCGCAGAGCAGTCCTGCCCTCCAGATCCCCAGTATGATGCGCGCCTCAGGAGCCCTCATAGCCCCCCCCCCCCGCGTGAGGGGGCTGTGTGAAACAAAAGGACGGTCAGGCACCCTAACTCCATCTTCCTTTTCATAGGATGAGGAGAGGGACCGTCCGCCCCCCTTTATCACCGCTGTCTAGCATTGGTGATGCAATGGGGGCCGCACAGACAATCCGTATGCACCTGTACAGGCTAGGGTTTAATTACCTTAGGGTGGTCAGGGCTAAGTCCGGCAAGTCCCACGTTGCGGGATAGGATACGTGAAGGCGACACTCCACGTGCTCGCCCGTTGATGGTTTGGGGAGATCGGACCCCTTCAAAAAGGGTCCGTCGCCCCTGTCTCGCTTCCAAAAAAAAAAAGGTCCAGGAGGTCTGGGAACCAGACCTGTGCCTCCTTCAGACACTAAGCATGAACTGGGTTCGCCTGCAGCCAGTGTCAGGGTGTATACGGCTGAAAAGGAGATAAACTTTTTTTATGTTTACTTAGTGTCAGCCTCCTGGCGGCAGTAGCATACACCACAGTCCTGTGTTCCCCAATGAGTCGAAGGAGAAAAGTGAGAAGTCACCGGAGCCGCCCATTACTGCACTTCTGGAACCTGGACTTTGGGACTTTTTTTTTTTTGCAATGCAGATATACACAGTGTCCACTTATATTAGGTCTCCTGTGCTCGGGACTACACAAAACATCCTGGTCTGGTGCATCCTGGAAAAGTACATCCATCCGATCATCCGCAAGAAAGCAAACCTTTCCATTGCTGCGCTATTCTGGACTCAAGTGTCGATACAGCTGTATGGAGCAAATTCACGGGAGACCGGGCCGCATTACTGTGTGCCAATTGCACATGGCAGTAGTTTGCCACAATATCCATGAAACAGAACCAGGAGATGGAAATAAAGACGGAATAATGAGAATAGTTGAATTCTTCAATGTTTTTGCTTACAAATATTGATTAGAGAGGACCAGTCATTTGCCAACTACCTTGGAAAAAAAATCCCTGAGCTCCCCCGACTGTTTTTTTTTTGGTTTTGTGTCAGGTTAATATTTGCTGCTTTAGGCTTTACTTACAACCCAGTACGTTTGGTCAGTATTTGTGTGTCAAAACCAGGAGTAACTCCAAAACACAGAAAAGGCATCAACCTTTCAATTATAGTTCCACTCCTGGTTTTGCCATGCAAACACTGATGCAAAATACTGACCAAATATGAAAGAGCCCTGAGGCGTGCACTATGTCAAAACTCTGCCTGCAGACCAGCTGGGTGTTTCTTCTCAGTCTTCCTTGGTGGGTGGGGGGGCGTGTGCTTTTACACCTCTCTCCCAGATGCTGCCAATCACAGTTCAGCAGGTGGTGTAGCAGCCTATCAGTCTCAGACATGATTGAGCTGTGATTGGCAGTATCTGGGAGAGAGGTGTAAAAGCACACGCCCCCCCCCCACCCACCAAGGAAGACTGAGAAGAAACACCCAGCTGGTCTGCAGGCAGAGTTTTGACATATGAAAGAGCCCTGAGGCGTGCACTATTTGGTCAGTATTTTGCATCAGTGTTTGCATGGCAAAACCAGGAGTGGAACTATAATTGAAAGGTTGATGCCTTTTCTGTGTTTTGGAGTTACTCCTGGTTTTGACACACAAATACTGACCAAACGTACTGGGTTGTGAGTAAAGCCTAAAGCAGCAAATATTAACCTGACACAAAACCAAAAAAAAAAACAGTCGGGGGAGCTCAGGGATTTTTTTTCCAAGGTAGTTGGCAAATGACTGGTCCTCTCTAATCAATATTTGTAAGCAAAAACATTGAAGAATTCAACTATTCTCATTATTCCCCCCCCCCCCCCCAGGGAAGACTCTGAAGAAACACCAGTGGGCTGTAAACCAGAAATGTCACAAAATGGAAAAAAACATCAGGAACAAGGGAGCTCAGAGATATTTTTTACGAGGTATTTAACTCAATTTCCTTGAACTTGTGGCTGGTCCTCTTTACAAATTAATATGCAAGTGGAAATTACACCACAATGGCAAATAGTATAGGACCTAAGAGGCTACAGAACCACATTTTTTTAATTGCGATTCTAAAAAAATGACCTAAGTGCTCTGGCAATATTCACTCCAGCCACTTAGGCTATTCTAGACTAACATTCTTTTGGTTTATAATTTCTACAGAGAATGTGGAGTCAAGTTCATTAATACATTTTTATTGCAAAAATAGACTAAGACAAAATACAAATAATATATCAATAAGATCGTAATATCAGAGAGAAGACTCAAGTCTTAAACTCATGTATAGAGGGGCAGTATTACTAGGGGTAAATATAAAGTGCATGAACTGACAATAATAGTAATCATGTACCGTAACTTCACCTATTCATAGTAAATAGATGATACAAATGGAAAAAATTAAAATAAAATGAGGGTGAATAGTTCCTAAAGAAAGTATACAAGTACGATAATAATACACATCAAGCTGTCAGATATATTCCTAAAGCTTACCCAATGCTTCCTGTGTCAAAACAGATGTCAGCAACCCCGACGCATGTTTCGCGTGGGCTTCCTGTGGTGGTGGGGGGGGGGGGTGTCAACTTATGTATTCATCTCAGATTACCAAATTGCTACGTTATTTGTATTTTGTGTTGGTCTATTTTTATAATAAAAATGTATTGCTTTTTTTGGTGAACCTAAATCAGACATGCGCGATCAAAATATCTGCAGACCATCATTTGTCCAATGCCCCCATACAAATTAGACCATCGCTTGAACCTGTCCAGTAGACAACAGTCTAATGTGTATGGAGGCCTTAACGCCGCCCCTTCCATGTCTCCGACTTACACATGTGTGCCAGGTAAGTCTCATGCTTGTGTCCTTGCACATAAGACTGGTGCATGCCTGTTTGCGCTGCATTGGAAAGGGATCCTCTGCGCTTGCACCAGTCTTCTAAGTCATGGTGCATGTGCGAGATTTGGCTAATCCACCTGTCCAATCAGAGTGGTGGACAAAGGATGCATCCAACAGACCATTAGGATTTTTTTTTTCTTTCAGCAGGTACGTGGAAGAGCAAAAGGAATAATACAGGGGTCATGGGAAAGTGGAAAAAAAAACTGATAGAAAAGGTGGTGGCGAGAGTTTACAAAGGGGAAAAAGGCAGATTCCCTTTAACACCACTCTGTGCGGAGCATGACGGTAAAAGTGAATTTCATTCTTGCAGCTCCTGCACAGTAAGATACTGTGGTTTCTGACTATGGTCATTACTCACATAGGGTCTTGTCCTCGGGGACAGTGCATATCGCTTATGCTTTAGGAATGATCGTCCGTGCAGGAAATGTTGACAGAGGAAGACTACTTAGAGTTCACCGGTCATGGTAGAAATCCACAAGAGTCAGAGAAAACAATAAAAAAAAGACATTTCATAACCCAACCAGCATAATGGGAGTCTGGACTTACTCTGAGACGGACACAGCCGCGCCGAGATCCTCTCATCATCTTGTCTTTTGACTGAAAAAGAAATGAAAATTTCTATTATTCATTGGAATTGCGGTAGATTCCACCTTGATATCGCAGAATCTATAGGGTGTATTTTTCTACAGTGATCCTCATAGGAGAGCTTTCCTAAAATCAAAGTTTTGTCAAAGCCAAATACCAGAATGTATCAAAAATAAAAGTAGGTAAAAAAAAAAAAAAAGAAAAAAAAAGAAAAACTGCAACGTAAAAAAAAGAAATGCATAAAAAGAAAAAATACAACTAATTTACCTAATAAGTGCAGAAATTTTGCAACATCAAAAACATCATGGTGGAAACGCAGCCTAGAGGGTAATGCACCAACTGACAGGGTGGCTACCCTTAGTAGATGGCACCACGGGCAGCGGCCTTGCCTGCATTGACTGTGGCTAATTTTACACAAGCGATTAAAACTCAGACGCGTTGGTGCATAATAATGAAGAGAATGGGAATGAGCCATTATACAATGTGCAATCTCCAGATCCCGGCTGCTTCATTACTATGCATCGATGCTCTTGTTAAAAGCCGGCGCTGTAATTGTCCATGTGCCATTACCCAGAATGGCTCGTCAGCCCTATGCCGCCTACGACAAGCTGATAAACCAACTGTGTCACTATATGGTTTGTATTTGCAATAATTGGTTGATTGATTTATTATAAAGCTCGATGCACTGCTGATAAATTGCTTTTACATCAAGTACGGTCCTCGATTTAAAAAAAAAGTGCCAGCCGGGCGATCGTCATGTGCCAAATGGCAGAGGTTCCGCTCCAGCCGGAATTGACCAATCATGTCCCCCGTTCCGGCAATCTGTGGGGGTCCCAGCAGTCAGGCCCGCACCGATCTAGAAGCTATCACCTATACTGTAGATAGGTACCACCTTATTCTTACTAGAAAAATCCCTTTAAAGGGGTTTTCCTAATCACCGGCTGAACACTTTGTCCAGCGCAGAGTCTCCGCCGTCGCTCATAGTGTCTATTCTTGTCCGCACTGCTGCAGCCGATCAATGAGCTCAGCAGCTCTGCCCGAGTAGACAGCACGAGCTGCTGAGCTCACCGATTGTCTGCAGTGACATTAAGGCTGTAGACAAAAACAGAAAGCCGGAGCAGCCACAGAGACCAAGTACTGGACTATGGAAAGGTCAATAAAAACAGCACCTGTAACAGGTTTTTTTGTTTTGTTTTTTTTAAGCTGAAAGCCCCTTTAATTACTGGATTTCAACAAATTCTCAGAATGAAGGGGCCACATTACTGGGTCGACTGGGGAGTTGTTTTCTATTCTCTCCCAAAAAAATGCTGGAAGAAACAAGCCCTTGCATTGCACCATTGAAGTTCTTAATCTCGAAAGGCAGTTTTAAGCAAAAAAATTACCCCAAATTAGCCATGTCCTCAAGAAGTTAAAGGGGGTAATCAGTTCTCCCTCCTCCTTTGTCAAATCCACACTGTGTGATTAGATTGTCAGTAGTGAAGCACGAACGTGCTGGGATAAGGTGTTATCTGAGCATGCTCGGGTACTAACAGAGTGTTTTCGGAGTGCTCTAATAATATGTTAGTCCCCACGGCTCCGGGATTTCCTGTTTGTCAGGCAAACCCTGCATGTGTTGTGGCTGTCGAACAGCCGCGAAACGTGCAGCCATGGGGACTCAAGCATATTATTCGACCATGCAGAAGACACTGGGTCAGCACCCGAGCATGCTCAGATAACACCTTATCCCAGCACATTCGCTCATCACTATTGTTGAGGCAATCATCCCCAACTTTAGGAATTTCATAATGGGACACGTACACAATATGAGTAATGACTCCACAGCCTGAGCGCCCGGCGTGCAGATGGGTCTCTCCATGACTGGATATGGCAGATCCTATAAATATACCATATCGTTATATTATGGGATACCTCTTTGCACAGGTTTCATATCGTACCTACGCGTGTTGTCTGCAATGCTCCTGCGCACTGGACGATAGTTGTGGTAGTAAATAAACTCAAATAGAGTATAGTAACTAATGAGAACAGGACCCTCGCGGCACCGTACAGCAACGCCGCGCTCCAGCGCCTGACCGCCTCCGGCAGTATAACGCACGAGCGCTGTAAAGGTGCGCTAAGGACAAACACTATAATCCACGCTCTCCCTTGAGAGATAAATATTAAAACAATTAATTTCAGAGAATTTTATTTTTAAATTGAAAATGAAAAGATGGAAAAAAACAGTTTCCCTTCCAAGAACGGCAGCCAGAAAACGCCATGTGACAGACGCACAAGACAGGATACACAACACTTAGCGGAAAGGATTTTTGGACAGGATTCAGCAGCACAGACATTAATAATGTACGAGGAGTCAGCGGCTATAGAGGCTGCACCGCTCCTAGAAAAGAAGCCAGCTCCAGATCACAAGCATGCAGATCGCACAGGCAGGGAATGCTGAGAGTTGTAGTCCCACAAAAGCTGATGCAGCAAAGGTTAAGGGCCAAAGCGGGGCTTAATGCATTAGTGTTATTAGATCGGTTGTGCAGCTAACATATAACATTTTCTGTACACAAAGGAAATGACTTGCAAATAATATTTCACATGATTTCTAAAGTATTCGCACTTCTGCTTTAGGACGCTGCACATGTCAGGAGTCCAGTGTGACGGCTCAGTATGTGCACACCACGTCCTCAGGTGGCTACACTCCATAACCCACCTGAAAAAGTTCTAAACATAAGCTAAAAAGAATGATAATATGCATTTTCAAATTTGCTTACGCTTTAGAGCCTCTTTTAACAGCTTAAGGTTTCCAAAGAAGCTGAGTGGCTAAAAGAAGCAGACGGTCCATCCTTCAGGCGGCGGCTTCCACTCGGACGGTCCATCCTTCAGGCGGCGGCTTCCACTCGGACGGTCCATCCTTCAGGCGGCGGCTTCCACTCGGACGGTCCATCCTTCAGGCGGCGGCTTCCACTCGGACGGTCCATCCTTCAGGCGGCGGCTTCCACTCGGACGGTCCATCCTTCAGGCGGCGGCTTCCACTCGGACGGTCCATCCTTCAGGCGGCGGCTTCCACTCGGACGGTCCATCCTTCAGGCGGCGGCTTCCACTCGGACGGTCCATCCTTCAGGCGGCGGCTTCCACTCGGACGGTCCATCCTTCAGGCGGCGGCTTCCACTCGGACGGTCCATCCTTCAGAAGGCGGCTTCCACTCGGACGGTCCATCCTTCAGAAGGCGGCTTCCACTCGGACGGTCCATCCTTCAGAAGGCGGCTTCCACTCGGACGGTCCATTCTTCAGAAGGCGGCTTCCACTCGGACGGTCCAATTTTCAGAAGGCGGCTTCCACTCGGACGGTCCATCCTTCAGAAGGCGGCTTCCACTCGGACGGTCCATCCTTCAGAAGGCGGCTTCCACTCGGACGGTCCATTCTTCAGAAGGCGGCTTCCACTCGGACGGTCCAATTTTCAGAAGGCGGCTTCCACTCGGACGGTCCATTCTTCAGAAGGCGGCTTCCACTCGGACGGTCCATTCTTCAGAAGGCGGCTTCCACTCGGACGGTCCATTCTTCAGAAGGCGGCTTCCACTCGGACGGTCCATTCTTCAGAAGGCGGCTTCCACTCGGACGGTCCATTCTTCAGGCGGCGGCTTCCACTCGGACGGTCCATTCTTCAGGCGGCGGCTTCCACTCGGACGGTCCATTCTTCAGGCGGCGGCTTCCACTCGGACGGTCCATTCTTCAGGCGGCTGCCACTCGGACGGTCCATTCTTCAGGCGGCTTCCACTCGGACGGTCCATTCTTCAGGCGGCTTCCACTCGGACGGTCCATTCTTCAGGCGGCTTCCACTCGGACGGTCCATTCTTCAGGCGGCTTCCACTCGGACGGTCCATTCTTCAGGCGGCTTCCACTCGGACGGTCCATTCTTCAGGCGGCTTCCACTCGGACGGTCCATTCTTCAGGCGGCTTCCACTCGGACGGTCCATTCTTCAGGCGGCTTCCACTCGGACGGTCCATTCTTCAGGCGGCTTCCACTCGGACGGTCCATTCTTCAGGCGGCTTCCACTCGGACGGTCCATTCTTCAGGCGGCTTCCACTCGGACGGTCCATTCTTCAGGCGGCTTCCACTCGGACGGTCCATTCTTCAGGCGGCTTCCACTCGGACGGTCCATTCTTCAGGCGGCTTCCACTCGGACGGTCCATTCTTCAAGCGGCTTCCACTCGGACGGTCCATTCAGAAGGCAGCTTCCACTCGGAAGGTCCATTCTTCAGAAGGCAGCTTCCACTCGGAAGGTCCATTCTTCAGAAGGCAGCTTCCACTCGGAAGGTCCATTCTTCAGAAGGCAGCTTCCACTCGGAAGGTCCATTCTTCAGAAGGCAGCTTCCACTCGGAAGGTCCATTCTTCAGGCAGCTTCCACTTGGAAGGTCCATTCTTCAGGCAGCTTCCACTAGGAAGGTCCATTCTTCAGAAGGCAGCTTCCACTTGGAAGGTCCATTCTTCAGAAGGCAGCTTCCACCTGAACGGTCCATTCTTCAGGCTGCTTCCACTTGGATGATCCATTATTTTGGCAAGTGCCATCTTTTTTGCAATCACGTGCTGGGGTAGTAGTGTGCGGGCCTCTGATGCTAATAAGCTGAATAAGATTATTAAGAAGGCAAGCTCTGCTGTTGGCTGTAATCTGGACTCTTTTGGGGAGGTAGTGGAGAGAAGAACTCTGAAAAAGTGTATGGCGATTATGAACAATAATGCACATCCATTATATGAGCTATTCATGAGACAGAAGAGCACCTTCAGTAACCGGCTAATACTTCTGATGTGTAAGAAGGAAAAATATAGGAAATCGTTTGTGCCAACTGCCATGGGAATGTACAATAATAACATTAGGGTTAAACCACCAAGGTGAAAGCATTAAGCTACTTACTGGTAGCGGCATTTTTCGGAGGCCCATGACAGCACTACGAGAGAGGGGATCCGCCCTTCAGGAACAGGAAACCTACAGATACAAAAGGGCGGTACCTCTCCCCATGCATCAGTTGTATATTAGAGCCTGAGAGGACTACCGCGGTTAGTAGCACACAAACATACATTATATACAGTTTATGTCCAAAAATAATCAATCATAATGAACTATATACCACACGTGAGATCTATCTATCTCATTATATACATTATGGGAAGTGCAACCCCCACGTGAATAGGGAGGGAACTAAGGGTGCTGTCATGGGCCTCCGAAAAATGCCGCTACCAGTAAGTAGCTTAATGCTTTATTCGGACTCCCATGACAGCACTACGAGAGAATTACAGAGATGTAAACTACCTTAGGGAGGGACTATAGCCTGTAGCACCCTTAACCCGAAGGTGAGATCAGAAGAGAACCCCAAGTCCAACCTATAGTGCTTGAAAAAGGTGGAAGGGGATGACCACGTAGCTGCCTTACATATCTGGTCGATGGAAACTCCAGATCTCTCAGCCCAGGATGCAGCCATGGCCCGAGTGGAATGTGCCCTCAGATTCTGCGGAGCTGGACCTCCACCTGCAGTATAAGCCAGAGAGATAGCCTCCCTAATCCACTTCGCTAGCGTGTACTTCGACACTCTAAGACCTTTCCTGGGACCTTGGAAAGATAGAAACAACGCCTCCTCTCTCTTCCAAGCATCAGTGACTGATATATATTCTAAGAGACATCTCCTAACATCTAACGTATGGAGTAACTCCTCTTTGGAATTAGAAGGATTAGGGAGAAATGATGGTAGAACTATCTCCTGAGATCTATGAAATTCTGAGGCCACTTTTGGTAAGTAAGCTGGATCTGGTCTGAGGACTACCCTGTCCTGTAGAAACTCTGTATAGGGGGACAGCCTAGAAAGAGCCTGTATGTCTCCTACCCTACGAGCAGATGTAATTGCCACCAAAAATGCTGTTTTGAGGGATAGTAATTTAAGTGAGGCTGAATGTAAAGGCTCAAACGGTTCTTTAGTCAAGGCTGAGAGGACTAGGTTAAGATCCCAAGGCATTGACCTATTCCTGTGTATAGGTCTGGATCTACTAGCTGCTTTGATGAACCTTGATACCCAATAATTACCAGCAATGTTGCAAGAAAATAAGGCCCCTAGGGCTGAGACTTGTACTTTTAGCGTACTCGTGGATAGATTTAGCTCTAGCCCTCTCTGCAGGAATTCTAGAATCTGGTTGATTGGTAAACCCTCTTCGATATTAAAATTTGAAGAGGCCAGAAACTTCCTCCAAGTTCTAGAGTAGATCTTAGTTGTTATGAGTTTTCTACTCTTCATAAGGGTATCAATGAGATTTGGAGAAAATCCTCTGTTTTTTAACAGTGACCTTTCAAAGACCATGCCGTCAAATGTAGACCCTTCACTTGTGGATGGTTGATCGGACCTTGATGAAGTAGGTCCGGGATGTCTGGCAGTACCCAGGGGTCTTCCACCGACATGGTCCTGAGCCAGGAGAACCAAGCCCTTCGGGGCCAGAACGGAGCGATCAGTATGATTCTCGCTTGATCCTCCCTTATCTTTCTGACCACCAGAGGCAACAGGTTTAGCGGGGGAAACGCATAAGCCAACCGGAAATCCCATCTGATCAGGAAGGCATCCACTACCAGCGGATATTCCCTGGGATTCAAGGAACAGAATTTTTTCGTTTTTCTGTTGTCCTTGTTGGCAAATAGGTCCACCTCTGGATGACCCCACCTGCGGACAATCTGGTTGAAGATTTTTGTGTTCAGAGACCACTCTCCTTGTCTTAAGGTGTTTCGACTTAGAAAGTCCGCCTTTATATTTTCCTTCCCTTTTATATGTACTGCTGCTAAAGATAGAAAATGATTTTCCGCTATCTGGAGCAGGCGGTCCGCTATTTCCATCAGGGACTCGGAGCGTGTTCCACCTTGGTGATTCACGTAGGCCACTGCCACCTGATTGTCGGAGAGGATTTTGACATGGTGACCCTGTAGATACACGAGGAGTTCCTTAATTGATAATTCAATCGCCAACAACTCCTTTTGATTAGAAGAGGCTGATGTTTGGGGGTCCCATAGACCCTGGACTACCACGTCACCCATGTGTGCCCCCCACCCTGTGGGGCTGGCGTCCGTCGTAACTACCCGAGTCACTTGAGTCACCCAGGGAACTCCTGCTGACAGATTGTCTTCCCTTAGCCACCATCTAAGAGATGTCAGAACCTCTGGACTCAATGTCATCTGACCCTGCAAGGAACCCTGTAAGACTCTGTCATAATTCAGTACGTCAAACTGTAAAGGTCTGGAGTGGAACTGGGCCCAACGGACGGCGGGAATACAGGAAGTTAGGGAACCTAACAAGGACATAGCCTGTCTAAGAGTCATGGTTGGTTCTTTAATTGCTTTTAATACCTGTTGTTGGATATGGCGCAGTTTATCAGTTGGAAGACAGCATTGTTGGGACTCGGAATCTAACAGCAGACCTAGGAATCTCTGGTTTTTTAGGGGTTGTAATCGGGATTTTTCATAATTCACGATCCAGCCCAGATTCTCTAGCTTAGATATAGCTGTTTTTACCTGAGCAAGGCAATGGTCTGCTGAGTTCCCAACTATCAGGAAATCATCCAGATAAGGGATTATGAGGATATCAGATTCACGTAAATGCGCCATGACCTCCGCAACTACTTTAGTGAATACTCGGGGAGACGTTGAGAGGCCGAAGGGAAGGGCTCTAAATTGAAAATGTCGAACAATACCCCCCATAGACACCGCCACACGTAGAAACCTCTGAAAGTTTTCATGGATAGGAACATGATAATACGCATCTTTTAAGTCCACAACTACCATGAAGCAGTGTTTGAACAACATTTTAATTGCAGAGCTGATTGACTCCATTTTAAATGTGGCTTTAACCAGGTATTCATTCAGGGATTTAAGGTTAATGATAGTCCTAAATGATCTGTCTCCTCAACGATCCGGCTGCCATCTCCCAGGTACCTTTAAGGAAGGTATCCGCCTTCCTGTCAAGGGGGTCTTTAAGGGATCCCATATCTTCGAAAGGTAATGCGGCCTTTTTTGATGCCTTTGCTACCGCAGCATCTAATTTAGGGGCCTTGTCCCAGGTATCCACAGTCGTATCCTCAAAGGGATATCTGCGTTTTAAGGCTGGTGGTAATGAGCCTTTCTTCTCCGGTTTCTTCCATTCCCGGAGAATCAGGTCTTGAATTTTATCATTCACCGGGAAGGACCTACGCTTCTTGTGTTCCAAACCACTGAACATTAGTTGCTGACGGGAAAGCGGAGTCTTAGGTTCTTCTAGGCCCATCGTACCTCTGACCGACTTAACTAATTTATCTACTCGGTCCAGAGGCAGACAGAATCGGCCAGATTCCTCTTCTGATGACGAGGAAGAGAGATTTGAGCCATAGGAACCTTCATCCTTATCTTCCTCTGATGAATCAGAGATCACCGAGGTTCTCTGTTTTGAACTCCCCGCCTGGGACATAGACCGCAGGGATTCCCTTACTTCTGTACGGATCATCTCACGCAGATTAGCCGTAGAAGCAGATTCTTCCGCTACCTAGGGGAGGACAATAAGGGTGATACCATCTATCTAGCCTGATGTCACTCAACCCCTCCACTCCTGTAGACCTCACCGTCTGTTGTATACAGGAGGCGCATAATTTTTTAATATAAGAATCTGGTAACGGGACTTCACACAGGGCACACTCCTTATGTTTCGACTTTGCACTTTTCTTTCCCTAAAATGACAAAGTATAAGGGGCCCGCGTCACTGAGTGAGCATTCACGTAGATCTCTTACCAGTGTACGCCAAAAAAGGTACCGGAACACGAGGGGGTTCTTTGCCAGTCGATGCTCTGGATCCCTGCTTGGACGAGCTTTTACGGCTGGACTGGTCACTTCTGGCATGCTCCTTCTCCGTGGGCTTTTGTCGCACGTCCTCCGGCAACTGAAGCTGCCGCTCACCATCACTCTCCATGATGTGGATGTGACCAAAGGCAGAGCTCTATTCCCAGCTCCTGCTTAAATCCCCCTCAGATCCGGTCAGCAGGCTGCCTGGCGCCACTCCTATTGGTTCCGGCTGATGAGACTACATCTGGGGGGTCAGCGCAGTGTGTGAGGAGACCGGCGTTCAGGATCGATGGGCGCCGCCATCTTGGATGAACTGCGCATGCGCAGTCACCCAGAGACCGGAAACGCCTGCTGACTCCGCCCCCTCGACGTCACTGCACCGGAAACGCTCCAGCTAACGCTGAGAGCGATGCAGGACGCCGAAGAGCACGCAGCAGCGTTCCGGATAGCGTTCCCCTCCTGGCACCGCTACATCACCACCGTGCTGCACCACCACACCGAAGGAGCGATATACTTACCGGCGCCGGCGCTAACGGAGATCAGGAATCCTCTGGACTCTGCTCCCTGCTGTCTACATCACTGACGTGCAGTCCAGCCAGGACCACCGTGATGTCTTCCAGGAGCTTCCGCACCGGTCGAGGTAGGAGACCCCCCCGCTACCTGATTCGACCGGCCGGCCTGGGATCCATCTACGAGATTCATCTGTAGGATCCTGCCCCTCCAGGAACAGGAAACCAACTGATGCATGGGGAGAGGTACCGCCCTTTTGTATCTGTAGGTTTCCTGTTCCTGAAGGGCGGATCCCCTCTCTCGTAGTGCTGTCATGGGAGTCCGAATAAAGTCTACTTATTTCTCTACATTCCAGTTCACTCGTTGTGTATGTCCTATTCTAATGTATAATGTTCTTCTGTCAACAAACTGTCATGTCAACTATGTAATTCCTTTATGTTTTTTATGATTTAAGTTGTGCTGCTGTGATACCATAATTTCCCACGGGATCAATAAAGTGTATCGTATCGTATCGTATTTTAACCACTTAGTGTCTTTGAAAATCTTAAAAGGCGCTCAAAAAACTGAACATATGAACAGTGAATCATTTTTACATGGAAGCATTAGTTAATAAAAATGAGAAAAAAATGCTGGAGGTCAGAAACTTTGCAAACTGTGCTCAGGAAATGACTAGAAAGACACTTCACGACAAGAGACGGTGGCGTGTGCTGAAGTGTCTTCCTCCCGAAGAACTCGACGAGAGCAGCTTTAAGCCCAAAGGAGAAATTCTCCGGCCTGCGGTGGCCATTACCTGCAGCATATTACAACTCGAGGCCTCTAATGTACGAGAAAAAAAAGATAAAAGTTTAATCAGTGATTTTCATCAGTGTCATCCAACCGCTGTCGGAGTTGGTCATGGAGCCATAGTTTTGCACTACTGATTTTGTTCTGACCTTGGATCAAAACTGGACACATCTCCATGATTTTCTGTCTGCGAAAAAACCCTGACCCTGGTTTAGTGTCCAGTCCGATCCTCCGTGGCTGGCGATCCTCACTTCTACATCCGGCATTGCGGACACCACAACATGATGATATTGTTAGTGACTATGATGTTGGATGAAGAAGTGAAGACCGGCTTGCAGAGAGGACCGAGCGCTGCACCAGGGAAGCTCAAATTAATCTTCTCTACCCCCATACGCACGCTCGGTTTCACGGAGCATGCATCTGCCCTCAATTCTTTTACGTACTAATCTAGACTTTCACTTGGTAAACCTACAATGTAACAAAACCCAACGAATGACAACTCGTGCAAATCTGCAGGACGGTGCGGCTTATGCGCTTATTCAACTCCTAGCTAATTCCATTACACCAAATGTGTATTTTCCGTGGCACCACGGCACTGACGTGTCACCGACATGGAAAAGGCACACATCTAATCCAGGAAACACTCATTTTTGTGCAGCTTTTGGAGAGGTTTTTTTTTTTTAAGTCTACTGATTAAATCCACTCCAAACTAGGCACCGTCCAATTAGGAGCCTCCTCAAAAGTCTCATGCCCTTCCTTTTTTTTTTTTTTTTTATTAAAAAAAACCTTTTCAAGAAAAAAAAAAAAACATTAAAAATACTGAAGATATGATCAGCAATGTAGTTTTTACACTAGAAATAAATAAAGTCTTTTAAAAGCTTAAGTGATTTTTAATTTTTTTTTTTTTTTTTTTAGAAAGAGCACCGGCTCAAAAAATTCTGTGTGTACATGGCCTCCGGACACTTTAGTCAAGGTGGAGGGAATTATGAGCAGTACCAAATATCAGTCAATATTGCAACAAACTTTTCAGGCTTCTGCTAAACAGATGAGAAGAATTTTTCCTTTCAGCAGTCACTGACCGTGAATTCCTACAAATCAACAAGAGAACTGCTTCACCAGAAGATCATAGTTTTGGGATGGCCCAACCACAGCCCAGCCCTGAAATGAAAATCTATGGGTAACCTGAAGAGGGCGCTGCACACAGTAGATGCCCCCTGCAATGTGACAGATAAGACTGGGCAAACATTGCCAGTTCCAGAAGCGACACCCTGATGGCCTCCTGCCCCAAAACACTGAATGCTGTCATAAATTGGTACTTCAACTAAGTATTAGGGTACCGTCACACTATACGATTTACCTACGATCACGACCAGCGATACGACCTGGCCGTGATCGTAGGTAAATCGTAGTGTGGTCGCTGGAGAGCTGTCACACAGACAGCTCTCCAGCGACCAACGATGCCGAGGTCCCCGGGTAACCAGGGTAAACATCGGGTTACTAAGCGCAGGACCGCACTTAGTAACCCGATGTTTACCCTGGTTACCAGCGTAAAAAAAAACAAACAGCTCATACTTACATTATCGGTGTCCGTCAGGTCCCTTGCCGTCTGCTTCCCGCACTCTGACTGCCGGCCGTAAAGTGAAAGTGAAAGCACAGCGGTGACATCACCGCTGTGCTCTGCTTTCACTTTACGGCCGGCAGTCACTGAGTGCGGGAAGCAGACGGCAAGGGACCTGACGGACACCCAAATGTAAGTATGTGCGGTTTGTTTTTTTTTAGTTTTACGCTTGTAACCAGGGTAAACATCGGGTTACTAAGCGCGGCCCTGCGCTTAGTAACCCGATGTTTACCCTGGTTACAAGCGAACGCATCGCTAGATCGGTGTCACACACACCGATCTAGCGATGACAGCGGGAGATCCAGCGACGAAAGAAAGTTCTAAACGATCTGCTACGACGTACGATTCTCAGCAGGATCCCTGATCGCTGCTGCGTGTCAGACACAGCGATATCGTAACGATATCGCTGGAACGTCACGAATCGTACCGTCGTAGCGATCGAAATGGCAATGTGTGACGGTACCCTTAGATTAAGGGTGTGCATATTTATGCAACCACATTATTTTTGTTCTGTTTTTTTTCCCACCTGAAAGGATTTCAATGGATTTGTACAGATTATGGGTGACATTAAAAGATGGAAAAGGTTCTGAAATTATTCTTCTTGGTACGATCTATTTATACGACAAAAAAAAAAAAAAAAATTATATATTTATTTTAAACAGGGGTGTGTAAAATTTTTACATAGCCGCTGTACACCCTGATGTACGGCACTGTATACTTGTACCAGGGAATACATCAGCTAGTTGACTCTGATGGTCAAAAAATGTATGTGATATTATATATACGGTATTTTTATAAATTTGTCCTTCTGAAAAACCAGGGTCAGTATCCCTAAGCAGAAAAAAAAAAAAACGCCAATCCATAGCAGCCCTCCCTCGTAACATATGTGAGGTGTACGGGGGGCTAAGGTCACATCAGGACTGCTCTGGATGTGTACAGACATGACAAGTGAATGAACTCTGGTGCATTGCGTACTGCCTACACGATGCTACAGAACGCTGCCTTCTCCAACTGCTGACATGGAGATGGGGAGTTTTCTAACCGCAGCTACAGGAAGCTTCATTATTAACCAAATCATGATAAACAAAAAAAAAAATGGTGGCTTAGTTGCAGGCAGCCTAGTAAGTGACATCACTGGAATCAGGGTCTCTGCCCCTACATCATGCTGCTCTCAGATTACTAGAAGGGCGAACCTGAACAGAGCTAGAGACAGAGCTATATAGAGTGAGAAATAGAGAGAAGGTTCTGGAGGTAGTTCGGGTCAGATACTAGAACCCGAACTTCCATCACCCAACTCTACAGATCCCCAGACTGTCACAGTGCGCTCACTGACAGATTCTCAGACAGCAATAGTGTAACACAGAGTATACAGAAAAAAAATTAGATATATCTCCAGATTTGTTTTCTGCCATTCGTGGTGCAGTAAAAATGACTTGGGATCATGATTATCCAGTCCAATATCAAATTTTAACAAAAAAAAAACCCTGTTTCATCTCTTTTTCTTCATTATTTTTTCCTGTCACTCTCAGCCTGGAACTTTTTTTGTAATTAATATTTTAGGTGACTGTATTCACCTACAGCCTTCTGTGGTAAAGTCGTTAAATAGAATAGTGATTGTAATACGGCTCTCCGTGCAGTAAAGTCCGGGACTTCGGGTCAGTCCCGTGGAGAGAGGCGGCGGTGACAGAGGTGTGCCTCTACCAACATGGCGTGAGGCCGCGGACAGCGTACACTCCAGATAACGCCCGCCTTCACCCTCATTGGCTGGAACTGACCGGGAACGTGCACTCATTGGCTGCAAACATACCATAAGTCCATCCCTATTGGTTGAAGCCCTATCCCATTTGTGCTCTGATTGGCTGGCTCCGGACAGCAGCCCAACGTTTCTCACATACCACGGAAAAGCGATATAACTACTGCGCCCCGAGCGCTGAGCACTCACCGTGTAGTAAGAGAGCAGGCCGGCGTTGTAGTCCAGCACAAACCAGCGGTACTGCCATCCCTTCATCACGTTTGTCCATTTACTCAGCGGACCCTCCATGATCGACGCCATCTTGGGATCGTGGAATAACAACAGGCGTCTGGACGTGCGTCGTGCGTCACCAGGAGAGTGGGCGGGAACGAAATTCAGTGGGCGTGGTTAGCCGTTGCTAGGGGAAGCGGGGATGCCGAGGACGGCTGAGTAATGGCCGCTCCTGAGGTGTCAGCTTCCTCCACATACAGGATAACCAGTCTGTGGGGCCACAGTGTCACACCTAGGGGGCCGCAATAAAATATATGAAATACAATTACCCATGATGCAAAGTGAAAAACATAACTATAGATTCATACATTACAGATGAGCACATTTGGGCCAAATTAAAAGTGTCCTAAAATAAAAAAAATATTCTCTGAGGTCTCTCCGACCCCAAAATGTGATAGAGGGCTGGAAAGGGTTAACTCCTTCACCCCCTTGGGATTTTCCATTTTTTTGTTTCCGTTTTTCGCTCCCCCTTCTTCCCAGAGCCACATTTTTTTTTCCGGTCATTATGGCCATGTGGGGGCTTGTTTTTTTTGCGGGACAAGTTGTACATTTGAACGACACCATTGGTTTTACCATATCCTGCACTGGAAAATGTGAAAAAAAAATCAAGGTGGGGTGAAATTTCAAAAAGAGTGCAATTCCACAATTGTTTTTTGGATTTATTTTTTACCAGGTTCACTAAATGCTAAAACTGAGCTGCCATTATGATTCTCCAGGTCATTCCGAGTTCACAGACACCTAACATGTCTAGGTACTTTTTTATTTAACTGGTGAAAAAAATCCAAAGTTTGCCCCCCCAAAAATGGCGCCATTTGCCGAGACCCTTAACTTGTCCATTTTTCGTGATTTGGGGATAGATTAGGGCTTATTTTTTGCGCGCCGAGCTGATGCTTTTATTGATGCCATTTTGGTGTAGATATGATGTTTTGATCACCTGTTGTTGCATTTTATTGCAATGTTGTGGCGACCAAAAAAAAACGTAATTCTGGCGTTTTGATTTTTTTCTCATTACGCCGTTTACTGATTGGATTAATTATTTTTGTATATTGATAGATCTGGAGATTCTGAACGCGGCGATACCAAATATGTGTATTTTTTATTGCTTTATTTTGAATGGGGCAAAAGGGGGGGGGGCGATTTAAACTTTTACATATTTTTTTCATATTTTTGAAAAACTTTTTTTCTTTTTACTGACTTCAATAGTCTCCTTAGGCTACTTTCGCACTAGCGTCGTTTGGGATACGTCGCAATGCGTCGTTTTGGTGAAAAAACGCATCCTGCAAAGTTGTCTGCAGGATGCGTTTTTTCCCCATAGACTAATATTAGCGCCGCATTGCGGGCGCATTGCCACACGTCGCAACCGTCGTGCGACGGTTGCGTCGTGTTGTGGCGGACCGCCCGAACAAAATAAACGTTGCTTGCCCCGCAGCTGTTAGGGGCACTTGTCAGCTGATGAAATATAAACTTGAATGAGATGATTAAAATCCGCAGCGGAAACTCACTTAACAAAAAAAAAATTTAATCTGCACATGACTTTATTAACCCCTTCACGACCTTGCCCTTTTCCGTTTTTGCGTTTTCGTTTTTCACTCCCCTCCTTCCCAGAGCCATAACTTTTTTATTTTTCCGTCAATATGGTCATGTGAGGGCTTATTTTTTTGCGGGACAAGTTGCACTTTTCAACGACATCATTGGTTTTAGCATGTCGTGTACTAGAAAACCGGAAAAAAATTCCAAGTGCGGTGAAATTGCAAAAAAAGTGCAATCCCACACTTGTTTTTTGTTTGACTTTTTTGCTAGGTTCACTAAATGCTAAAACTGACCTTCCATTATGATTCTCCACGTCATTACGCGTTCATAGACACCAAATATGACTAGGTTACGTTTTATCTAAGTAGTAAAAAAAAAAAAATCGAAACTTTGCTAAAAACACTGCTGCACAGAAGATATCAATCGCGGCTTCAGCACGATGCAGGGGACAGCGCTAAACTTTAGCGCTGTCTCCTGCATGGTGCGTGTGGTACCCAGTGGGCACACGGGCGGCACACGTGTGCTGCCCGTGTGCCACACTGATGTGCCACAGAAACGCAGGGGCACACGGACACGGATAATTCCGGTACCGATTTTTTCCGGTACCGGAATTATCTGGACGTGTGGGACTGCCCTAATAGATTTGCTTAGTTTACACTGGCTTTTCCTCGTATACATAACCCTCTCTTATATAGACAAATGTATCACTGATTTAATTGATAATGGGTTGTAAGTCCCCAGTATCCTGTCTTGATATACATCAATTTCAAGGGTGAAAGTGTAGTCAGCCAGGTATCTATTTACACATATTGAGCATTAGCATATGTCTCCCACATTGTCTGTCTCAATACATATAGCAAAGCAGGCTTAATAAAAGTTAAGATCAAAAGCATCATTTGCAAATAAAGATCCATGTGACTTATCTCTAGTCTGGGCAGAGTACCCCAACCCGACGTGTTTCTCCCTTCTCCAGTGTCATGAAGTGTTCATCAGGGGAAGAAGAAAATAAGGGGCTCAAAACATCTCCTACCGAATTGAGACTATGTGTCCAGTAGACTAGTGTACATGCGTCTGGGCTCAAGTTTGTGCTTCTCCCTTTTTATGATTCCCGCCGGTCACAGACCGGAAAAGGATGCCAACGTTGAAGATGGTCGAGAATTTCAAAAGTCAATTTCATTTAGTTTTTGCAGGGAAATACGAGACTAAGGCCGGCGTCACACTAGCGAGTTTTACGGACGTATGAGCGCATAAAATACGTCCGTAAAACACGCATTACACACGGCCCAATTATTCTCTATGCCCCTGCTCCTATCAGCCATATTTTACTGATCCGTATTATATGGTCTTCTATGGCCGTAGAAAATCGCAGCATGCTGCGTTTGTCACCGTATTGCGCAAAAAATACGCCAATGAAAGTCTATGGGGGCCAGAAAAATACGGATTACACACGGACCAGCAGTGTGACTTGCGAGAAATACGCAGCGGTGTTAGAGAGAAAAGCCGGCAATTCAGCGCGGTGTACAGTAAAATCACACTGACAGCTTACAGTAGAATAGGTAGAATAAATGTGTACACATAGAATAGGTCAGTGAGACACATATATGTAAATATATTAATATTTCATCCAGCGCGAGATAGCTTTAAAGCCGGTAATTCAATTGCCGGCTTTTGCTATCTCCTTCCTAAACCCGACATGGTATGAGACATGGTTTACATACAGTAAACCATGTCATATTCCCATTTTTTTTTGCATATTCCACACTACTAATGTTAGTAGTGTGTATGCGCAAAATTTGGGCGCTCTAGCTATTAAATTTAAGGGTTAAATGGCGGAAAAAATTGGCGTGGTCTCCCGCGCAATTTTCTCCTCCAGAGTAGTAAAGCCAGTGACTGAGGGCAGATATTAATAGCCTGGAGCTATTTTCAGAAAGGGTCTCTCTGAAGCTCTTAAGGATGTCATGGTGGGATTTCCTATGCCTGCTGGTTTGAATGAGTCTATGTCTTTGGCTATTCAGATCGGTCGACGCTTGCGTGAGCGTAAATCTGTGCACCATTTGGCGGTATTACCTGAGCTTAAACCTGAGCCTATGCAGTGCGATAGGACTTTGACCAGAGTTGAACGGCAAGAACACAGACGTCTGAATGGGCTGTGTTTCTACTGTGGTGATTCCACTCATGCTATCTCTGATTGTCCTAAGCGCACTAAGCGGTCCGCTAGGTCTGCCACCATTGGTACGGTACAGTCAAAATTTCTTTTGTCCGTTACCTTGATCTGCTCTTTGTCATCATATTCTGTCATGGCATTTGTGGATTCAGGCGCTGCCCTGAATTTGATGGACTTGGACTTTGCTAGGCGTTGTGGGTTTTTCTTGGAGCCCTTGCAGTGTCCTATTCCATTGAGAGGAATTGATGCTACGCCTTTGGCCAAGAATAAGCCTCAGTACTGGACCCAGCTGACCATGTGCATGGCTCCTGCACATCAGGAGGTTATTCGCTTTCTGGTGTTGCATAATCTGCATTATGTGGTCGTGTTGGGGTTGCCATGGCTACAAGCCCATAATCCAGTATTAGATTGGAAATCCATGTCTGTGTCCAGCTGGGGTAAGGGGGTACATGGTGATGTCCCATTTCTGACTATTTCGTCATCCACCCCTTCTGAGGTTCCAGAGTTCTTGTCTGATTACCGGGATGTATTTGATGAGCCCAAGTCCGATACCCTACCTCCGCATAGGGATTGTGATTGTGCTATCAATTTGATTCCTGGTAGTAAATTCCCAAAAGGTCGACTGTTTAATTTATCCGTACCTGAGCACGCCGCTATGCGCAGTTATGTGAAGGAATCCCTGGAGAAGGGGCATATTCGCCCATCATCGTCGCCATTAGGAGCAGGGTTCTTTTTTGTAGCCTAGAAGGATGGTTCGCTGAGACCTTGTATAGATTACCGCCTTCTAAATAAGATCACGGTTAAATTTCAGTACCCCTTGCCGTTGTTATCTGATTTGTTTGCTCAGATTAAGGGGGCCAGTTGGTTCACCAAGATAGATCTTCGTGGTGCGTATAATCTTGTGCGTATTAAGCGAGGCGATGAATGGAAAACTGCAATTAATACGCCCGAGGGCCATTTTGAATATCTAGTAATGCCATTCGGACTTGCCAATGCTCCATCAGTGTTTCAGTCCTTTATGCATGACATCTTCCGAGAGTACCTGGATAAATTCCTGATTGTGTACTTGGATGACATTTTGATCTTCTCGGATGATTGGGAGTCTCATGTGAAGCAGGTCAGAACGGTGTTTCAGGTCCTGCGTGCTAATTCTTTGTTTGTGAAGGGATCAAAGTGTCTCTTTGGTGTTCAGAAGGTTTCATTTTTGGGGTTCATCTTTTCCCCTTCTACTATCGAGATGGACCCTGTTAAGGTCCAAGCCATCCATGATTGGACTCAGCCGACATCTCTGAAAAGTCTGCAAAAGTTCCTGGGCTTTGCTAATTTTTATCGTCGCTTCATCTGCAGTTTTTCTAGTATTGCTAAACCATTGACCGATTTGACCAAGAAGGGTGCTGATGTGGTCAATTGGTCTTCTGCTGCGGTGGAAGCTTTTCAAGAGTTGAAGCGTCGTTTTTCTTCTGCCCCTGTGTTGTGTCAACCAGATGTTTCTCTTCCGTTCCAGGTCGAGGTTGATGCTTCTGAGATTGGAGCAGGGGCTGTTTTGTCGCAGAGAGGTTCTGATTGCTCAGTGATGAAACCATGCGCCTTCTTTTCCAGGAAGTTTTCGCCTGCTGAGCGAAATTATGATGTGGGCAATCGAGAGTTGCTGGCCATGAAGTGGGCATTCGAGGAGTGGCGTCATTGGCTTGAAGGAGCTAAGCATCGCGTGGTGGTCTTGACTGATCATAAGAACCTGACTTATCTCGAGTCTGCCAAGCGGTTGAATCCTAGACAGGCTCGTTGGTCGCTGTTTTTTGCCCGTTTTGACTTTGTGATTTCGTACCTTCCGGGCTCTAAAAATGTGAAGGCGGATGCTCTGTCTAGGAGTTTTGTGCCCAACTCTCCGGGTTTGTCTGAGCCGGCGGGTATCCTCAAAGAGGGAGTAATTGTGTCTGCCATCTCCCCTGATTTGCGGCGGGTGCTGCAAAAATTTCAGGCTAATAAACCTGATCGTTGTCCAGCGGAGAAACTGTTTGTCCCTGATAGGTGGACGAATAAAGTTATCTCTGAGGTTCATTGTTCGGTGTTGGCTGGTCATCCTGGAATCTTTGGTACCAGAGAGTTGGTGGCTAGATCCTTTTGGTGGCCATCTCTGTCGCGGGATGTGCGTTCTTTTGTGCAGTCCTGTGGGATTTGTGCTCGGGCTAAGCCCTGCTGTTCTCGTGCCAGTGGGTTGCTTTTGCCCTTGCTGTTCCCGAAGAGGCCTTGGACACATATCTCTATGGATTTTATTTCAGATCTTCCCGTCTCTCAAAAGATGTCAGTCATTTGGGTGGTCTGTGATCGCTTCTCTAAGATGGTCCATTTGGTACCCTTGTCTAAATTACCTTCCTCCTCTGATTTGGTGCCATTGTTCTTCCAGCATGTGGTTCGTTTACATGGCATTCCAGAGAACATCGTTTCTGACAGAGGTTCCCAGTTTGTTTCGAGGTTTTGGCGAGCCTTTTGTGGTAGGATGGGCATTGACTTGTCTTTTTCCTCGGCTTTCCATCCTCAGACTAATGGCCAGACCGAACGAACCAATCAGACCTTGGAAACATATCTGAGATGCTTTGTTTCCGCTGATCAGGATGACTGGGTGTCCTTTTTGCCTTTGGCTGAGTTCGCCCTTAATAATCGGGCCAGCTCGGCTACCTTGGTTTCGCCGTTTTTCTGCAACTCTGGGTTCCATCCTCGTTTCTCTTCAGGGCAGGTTGAGTCTTCGGACTGTCCTGGTGTGGATACTGTGGTGGACAGGTTGCAGCAGATTTGGACTCATGTAGTGGACAATTTGACCTTGTCCCAGGAGAAGGCTCAACGTTTTGCTAATCGCAGACGCTGCGTGGGTCCCCGACTTCGTGTTGGGGATTTGGTTTGGTTATCTTCTCGTCATATTCCTATGAAGGTTTCCTCTCCTAAGTTTAAACCTCGTTTCATTGGTCCGTATAGGATTTCTGAGGTTCTTAATCCTGTGTCTTTTCGTCTGACCCTTCCAGATTCTTTTTCCATACATAACGTATTCCATAGGTCATTGTTGCGGAGATACGTGGCACCTATGGTTCCATCTGTTGATCCTCCTGCCCCGGTTTTGGTGGAGGGGGAGTTGGAGTATATTGTGGAGAAGATTTTGGATTCTCGTCTTTCAAGATGGAAACTCCAGTATCTGGTTAAGTGGAAGGGTTATGCTCAGGAAGATAATTCCTGGGTCTTTGCCTCTGATGTCCATGCTCCCGATCTTGTTCGTGCCTTTCATATGGCTCATCCTGGTCATCCTGGGGGCTCTGGTGAGGGTTCGGTGACCCCTCCTCAAGGGGGGGTACTGTTGTGAATTCTGTGGCAGAGCTCCCTCCTGTGGTCACAAGTGGTACTTCGGCTGATTCTCTCTGTGAGCTTCCGTTGGTGGAGGAGAGTGGTACTGCGGCTTCTGAGTTTCCTTCCTCAGGTGATGTGGTGAAGTCGTTAAGTGCTGCTCTATTTAACTCCACCTAGTGCTTTGATCCTGGCCTCCAGTCAATGTTCTAGTATTGGACCTGTTTCCTCCTGGATTGTTCCTGTGGCCTGCTGCTCTGCATAGCTAAGTTCCACTATGCTATTTTGTTTGCTGTTTTTTTCTGTCCAGCTTGTCTATTTGTTTTTTCTTGCTTGCTGGAAGCTCTGGGACGCAGAGGGTGTACCTCCGTGCCGTTAGTTCGGTACGGAGGGTCTTTTTGCCCCCTTTGCGTGGTTGTTTGTAGGGTTTTGTGTTGACCGCAAAGTTACCTTTCCTATCCTCGCTCTGTTTAGTAAGTCGGGCCTCACTTTGCTAAATCTATTTCATCTCTACGTTTGTTTTTTCATCTTAACTCACAGTCATTATTTGTGGGGGCTGCCTTTTCCTTTGGGGTATTTCTCTGAGGCAAGGTAGGCTTATTTTCTATCTTCAGGCTAGCTAGTTTCTCAGGCTGTGCCGAGTTGCATAGGGAGCGTTAGGCGCAATCCACGGCTGCCTCTAGTGTGGTTGGAGAGGATTAGGGATTGCGGTCAACAGAGTTCCCACGTCTCAGAGCTCGTTCTATGTTTTTGGGCTATTGTCAGATCACTGTATGTGCTCTGACTTCTATGTCCATTGTGGTACTGAATTACCTCTCATAACACCTAACACTCCCTAGACCCCTCGACACAGCCTAAGAAATAACTACCCCTAAAGACAGAAACAGGAAACCTATCTTGCCTCAGAAAATCCCCAAAGGAAAGACAGCCCCCCACAAATATTGACTGTGAGAGGAGAGGGAAATAACATACGCAGAAATGAAATCAGGATTTAGCATAGGAGGCCATACTAGCTAAAAAGAAAGAATAGGACAGAGTACTATGCGGTCAGTATCAAAACACTAGAAAATATCCACCACAGAAGATAGAAAACACCACATCTGACTAAAGACATGGAGGGTATATCTGCATCTCCAGAGAAATAGCTAGGCTGCAAAAAATCCTTCACAGACAAAGCTGGACAAGACAAAAACATGAAAAGTCACAGAACTATAAGGTCCACAGCAGGTGGACAGCAAAAACAAAGCCAGGACTTATCTTTGAAGAAAAGCGCAGCAAACAGGAGAGACCAGAAGGGATGTGAATCCTCCAAAAACAATGGACAACTGGCACTGACTAAAGGATCAAGCAAGGCTATATAGCCCAGCCCAAATTGCAAAAAATAGATACACCTGATAAATGCTGCGAACCAACTACCGCAGCACTACCACTCATAACCACCGGAGGGAGCCCAAGAGCAGAATTCATTCACTGGGGTTTTACAGTCAGGAGCACAGCTGCATTATAGCAGAGCTCCTGGCTGTAAAAGAAATTAACCCCTTCAGATGAATTTACATCGTGGGACGTGACAGATCCTCGGAAGGTATGTATATTGTTGGTTTATTATTTTTTCTTTGTCACAGAGCGAGGGTCTTCAGGTGGATTACCAGAATAATAAAATATTCAAACAACCTGTGTTTTTATTTCATTAAAAGACTTTTAAATAATGTGTTTGTGTTTTTTTTTAACCATTTCAGACTATTGGATTAATAATGGATAGGTGTCATAATTGACGCCTCTCCATTATTAATCTGGCTTAATGTCACCTTACAATAGCAAGGTGACATTAACCCTTCATTATCCCCATATCTCACCACTACACGGGAATGGGAAGAGAGTGGCCAAGTGCCAGAATAGGCACATCTTCCAGATGTGCCTTTTCTGGGGTGGCTGGGGGCAGATGTTTTTAGCCGGGGGGGGGGGCAATAACCGTGGACCCTCTCCAGGCTATTAATATTTGCCCTCAGTCACTGGTTTTACTACTCTGGCGGAGAAAATTGCGCGGGAGCCCACGCCAATTTTTTCCGCCATTTAACCTTTAAATTTAATAGCTAGAGCGCCCAAATTTTGCACATACACACTACTAACATTAGTAGTGTGGAATATGCAAAAAAATGGGAGTATGACATGGTTTACTTTATGTAAACCATGTCTCATATCATGTTGGGTTTAGGAAGGAGATAGCAAAAGCCGGCAATTGAATTACCGGCTTTTAAGCTATCTCGCGCTGGATGAAATATTAATATATATATATATATATATATATGTGTCTCACTAACATATATATATACACTGTATATATATATATATATATATATATATATATATATAGACAGTACATATGTTTTTATTATTTTTTGAGCACATGGATCCCTTGTATATCCGTATGTCGGTTTTGCAAGCCTGCGAGAAAATCTCGCAGTACGGATGCCATACGGATTACATACGGAGGATGCCATGCGCAAAATACGCTGACACACCCTTCCTATGGATGAGATACGGACCACTATTTTGGGGACTTTTCTGCGTATTACGGCCGTAAATTACGGACCGTATTTTTATACGCTGAGTGTGACGCCGGCCTTAGGCTATGTTTCCAAAATAAGTTTTTGGTTTTGGTGCTGTGTATTTTGTCTGTGTCAAAATTGCAAATAATACACCCGTTTAAAAAAAACACACACAATAACGCAAGTAACCTAATTTACATAATAGGTGCAGAAATTCTGCGGTGACGAAAACTCAACAAAAGCTCATCTTGGGAACTTAACCTGATCCTGAAAAAAACAAGACACCTCTGGAATTTTTTTTGCTGAATTTCCAATCTTCACCTGACAGGGTTAACTTTTTTCTTAATCACAGTCTCAAAGTGACAAAACCTTTTCTGGTAAAACTTAGCACTTGTCAAAGCTAATACTTTTCTCCATAGCAGCAGAATTTATTTTGGTCTGCCAGAAATACTCAAACCCATCTATCAATCAATTCCTCTCTCTCTCTCTTTCTCTCTCTCTATATATACACACAGTCATGGCCGAAAGTTTTGGCACCCTTGAAATTGTTCCAGAAAATGAAATATTTCTCCCAAAAAATTATTACAATTAAACATTTTTTGTTATACACATGTTTATTTCCTTTGTGTTGGAACAACATAAAAAAAGAGAAAAAAAGGCAAATTGAACATAATTTCAGGTAGTTTTTCCATGTGGATTCTTTCACTGTTATTTTTAAACTGATGAAATAAAAGACTTATAATTTCAACATGCCAATGCATTTGTACTGGAAGCTGGATCATCTCTTTTTTCCTTCGTACTAAGCAGTAGTGTGGATCACGAGCTTCTTTTCCGATTGGACTACTGAAACCAGCTAAAAAGTGGAGGAGTTGACTCAATCTTTCCATTGTGTGCCTGTGTGTGCCACACTAAGAATGGAGAACAGAAGGAGGAGAAGAGAACTGTTTGAGAACCAAAATTGTTGGACAGTATCAACAATCTCAAGGTTACAAGTCCATCTCCAAAGATCTGGATGTTCCTTTGTCCAAGGTACGCAACATAAGAAGTTTACAACCCATGGCACTGTAGCTAATCTCCCTGGACATAGACAGCAAAGAAAAATTGATGAACGGTTGCAGCTGTGGGTAGTCTTGATGGTGGATAAGCAGCTCATCAATTTCCAAAGAAACTAAAGCTGTCCTAGAGGCTCAGGGTGCATCAGTGTCAGCGCGACCTCTCCATGAACATTTAAATTAAATGAAACGCTATGCAGGAGGCCCAGAAGGGCCACACTGCTGACACATAAAACATAAAAAATGCATAAAAAAGCCAGACTGAAGTTTGCCAAAATGTACATGAGTAAGCCAAAATCCTTCTGGGAAAGCGTCTTGTGGACAGATGAGACCAAGATAGAGCTTTTTCGTAAAACACATCATTCTACTGTTTACTGAAAACGGAATGAGGCCTACAAAGAAAAGAACACAGTACCTAAAGTCAAATACGGTGGAGGCTCAGAGATGTTTTGGGATTTGTTTGCTGCCTCTGCCATTCAGTGCCTTTACTGTGTACAAGGCATCATGAAATCTAAAGACTACCAAAGGATTTTGGGTTGCAATGTAGTGCCCAGTGTCAGAAAGCTGGATTTGCATCCTAGGTCATGGGTCTTCCAGCAGTACAATTACCCCAAACATACTTCAGGAAGCCCACAGAAATGGCTGGAAACAAAGCGCTGGAGAGTTCTGAAGTGGCAGCTATTAGTCCGGATCTAAATCCCATTGAACACCTGTGGAGAGATCTTAAAATTGCTGTTGGCAGAAGTCGCCTCCAAATATGAGAAACCGTGAGCAGTTTGCAAAAGAAGAGTGGGCCAAAATTCCAGCTGAGAGGTGTAAGAGGCTTGTTGATGGTTATTGGAAGTGATTGATTGCCGTTATTTATTCCAAAGGATGCGCAACCACATGTTAAGTTGAGGGTGCCAACAATTTTGTCCGGCCCATTTTTGGGGTTTCATGTGAATCATTCCTTGTCTTTAGTGTTTTGTCTTATTTTTTATCTTCTGAAGAGTTAATTAGCTTTTTTCTAACAAAAAACTCTTCCGAAGAAGAAAATGCCGACAAAACACTAAAAACAGGGAACAATTCTTGACACGTTTTCCGATTGAAAAATGAATGTTTTTGAACGCAGTGTGAACATGCACTAAGAGTTCCTATTTTCCTGCAAAACGAGACAGATTTACTGTTCTGGGCTCTTGGGAAGATGGGTGATACTATTATCTGAAGCAGCCCAAAAAAATGATTAAAGATGCAATAAGTTACATTATCGTGACATTTAAAAACATTTCTAAATATTTACTCTTGAGTTGCAATAAATAACAGAATATGGAAGATGCTCCTTTATCCTTTATGTCGCATCTTCAGGCATGTGGTCTGCTGTGATTGGTGGACGGGGACCCATCTGTCCAATAGCAATGAGCCATCTGTTTGAGAATTAGTTTGAGGAGTAGAATCTATTTCTAGGGAGTCACCTGGGTCCGGCACCTCCGCACCTGCCTGACTGCAACCTGCTGCCTCCTCTGCACTGTCTGCTACTAATCTGCAGGTAAGCGCCATCCTTATCGCCATTACCTCTGTATCTGGATATTAGCAGAGCTCAATTTGTCAAATCCACATTTGTTATATGTGGTTATAGTACATGATTTACCTATAGATAAAATGGGACATGTCATATCAGAAAATTAGCTTAGCTACACCTATATACACATACCATACACCCAGTGACGAGCTACATCTTTATTATCCCGTCTATAATGATGGAGACCATAAACAGTCGTATATTTTGCATTGTTTTGCAGTTGTAGTAGTGCGTGTGGTTTACCCCATATACAGTATATCACAATGCACCATTGCATTATGCAGTACAAGACCTGTAAAGAAGACTTACAATGCACAAGAAAGAAGTAGCAATCCATCAAATTTCTGTACGTGTGTGTGTACATATTTATACACATAGTATTTATACATACACAATACATACTACACATGTCTATACATAATTTTCAATTTGATGGATTGCTACTTCTTTCTTGTGCATTGTAAGTCTTCTTTGCATGTTTAATTTATTTACCATTATCTTTTCAACAGTATTCCACACTTTATATTACTATGTGGAGTATATAGGTTTGCATGCTTTGCTTATTTTTTTATGGTGATATATATATATATATATATATATATATATATATATATATTTATATGTGTATATATATATATATATATATATATATATATAATGCTATGGTCACATGGCAAATAAAGTAACATCCCAAAAATGACGCTAGGCTAAGTTTCAGCTTTCTAGTAGACCACAGATAGTCATTGCCAATGACAATATATGTACAAGCAACCACTGACAGCGTCTTATAGTAATTGTCTCAAGATGCAGCTACAGAAAATCCCTTAGGACATAATTAATTTGCCTGCAACTTCATGTAACATCCATCTGGACTGTGCTATTATTTAAAAATATATATATATATATACTGTATATCACCCCATTATACATGTACATTTCACGTGCGGCTTTTTAAATATTTTCAATTAGACTTTATACTACAATCAATAATTGTCTTGTAGGCGCTGCCTGAAAAGCTGCTAAAGTCCAGGGATCCTCACGAGTCCTTCTTTTATTATCTCACGTCGTGAGGAGTGATTACACACATAGAAGTCGTAAATATTCAATTTCTTATTAATATGATGAGCCTTTGCCTAATCTTATAATGGTCCCCCATTTTTTCTGTATTGCCTTTCTCAATAAGTAGATTTTGTTTCTGTCTTTTCCTTTTCTTGTACAATTTAGACCCCAATGGTATAGCATACACGTTTTTCCCCCAAAACATCTCAAATTACTGAGTTATGGATCGGGTAGGAGCTCTGACTTTTCTATAAGTCAAATTTTCCCTGAGTGAAGCAAAAGATCCCATCCAGCTCCTAGTGAGGGATCAAGAATCAGTGGTGGACAATAACCAAGTAAAACAGCAGAAGAAACTAGAGCCAGAGAAAAGTGAAAACTGTTAGCGACAAGGTGGCAGCCTTATAACTGCTAGGTTAGGGTCACGCGACCGTCTATTCTCTCATCGGATACATTATGCAAACGACACTGATCAAACACTGATCATAGTGTGATCTGATTCTTTCGATGTGATCTGATCTTTTGGATGAGGAGAAGATGGAGAAAAAAAAGTCTCGATCTTCTCCATTCTGTCTGTCTGTGGAAATCGGACTGCACTCAGATGTCATCCGACTGCAGTCTGATGATTTCCACCAACTCATTGACTTTCATGGCTGAGTCTGATCTGAATATTGGATCTAACTCAGGTTTGCAGCGATCTGTTTATTGGACGGTATCTGCCTGAGGAAAATATTGGACATGTGCATAGCCCCATAGACTAACATTCGCACTCGGGCCGATAATACGGTAGTCTGCACGAGCCCTTAGAAGTCTGTAAAGTCCAGCTGGATAAAGGCACAGTCCCTCAGATCATGGGGCTTGAGAGTGTTTTTTTCTTTCATAGAGGCAGTCTTGTGAAGAAATTCACATAGTCTAGAAAGCTGCTTTTGCCCACCGTATAAAGCTCTTATCGACAAAGCTAACCACGAGATACATTTGATGCCTTATGCCATAATCAGACATGATGGATTTGATGCTGATTATTTTATCTGGATTCCACAGCAAAAAAGCCAAAAACACAACCAACTACACTACAATGATGATGGGTCGGTGTCTGCAAAACCCAATTGACACGAAAGCATAAAAAATCCACAAAGATTTATACATTGGCACAATTACCTATATATTGTGAAATAAAAACTGCAGCAAAAAATTCCATTACATTTGAAGATATCCCGAATCCTCAGAACTTTAGAAAAAACTGGAGGCATCTGACATCTTACTCCAAAAGGAGAATTATCACTCGGAACATTTAGGAAATCATTATTGTCAGTGACATATGGGCCTAGAGTTCATTCACACAAAGTTTTTAGATTGTAAATTCCTCTGTGAATCTGTGTTCAGAAAATCCGCACTGTATTAGGCTATGTGCACACGATGCGGATTTACTGCGATTTTTTTCCACGCAGAAACGCTGCAGATCCGCAAAGTGATTTACAGTACAATGTAAATCAATAGAAAAAAAATGCTGTGCTAATGGTGCGGAAAATTCCGCATGGAAAACGCTGCGGATCAAAAGAAGTAGCATGTCACTTCTTTTGTGAGAATCTGCAGCGTGCATCCTTCCGTTATAGAAATCCGCAAGGGTAAAAAACGCATGAAATCCGCTTAAAAAAATGCATCAAATCTGCACCTGCGTTTTCTGCCAGGAGATGCAGATTTTGTGCAGAAAATTCTGCACCCCAATCTGCAGCGTGTGCACATAGCCTTATAGTACCATCAAAGTGGGTGAGATTTCAAGAAATCCCATTCACACGTTATGGAGAAAATCTGCAAGAAAAATGTACGATTTGGGTTTTGGCCACTGCACAATTCACTATAGATCTTCAGCAAACTGTCCCATGTTCAAGTACCCGGCTTAGGTCATGTTCACATAGAAATACATGCAGCCGCGCGCTCCGGTCCCGAGTGTCGGCGGCAGTGCCGGGTATTGATGCGAGAGACTCGCACGAGTTTCTAGCATTGCACTTGCAAGTGTGACCCCGATCTATGGGTGTAGCTCCGGGTGGCCCCTCAGAGCACAGGACCCAGAATGACTGCCTCCTCTGCCCCCTACTGGCTGAAACCTTAATGTCTGCTTCAGATTTATGCTGCAGATTTTGTAGCTAATATATGTTTGATTTTTTCCAAGTGTTCACCCCGGGGTGCCCGTAATTCTAGGGAATGTTTACACAACATTGGCAGATTTGGAAATAGTTTGGTATACAAAAAATAAAAAAGAAAAGCCAGCCCCCCGAGGAAGCCCAACGCGAAACGCGCGTCGGGGCTGCTGAAGTGACACATACTGGCACATATTTATGGGTAAGATGAGCATTACATTTTGTCTACTTGTTTACTTTTTGGCCCCATAGGTGATATAATATATACGGAGCCCTAACTCCGGATAGAGATCTTGCTACATACACTCTGGCACCTTATTTTGCACTAAGCACTTTTCTGATATACGCTGCATTATATCCATTATGGGGTTATTCGCTCTACATGCCCATGGTGTTACTACAGTTGTTTGTGTCCTCTGTACAAGCATCATTTCTGGATTCTATGTTGTTAGTCTGTAGTTATCTTTTTTGTGTGATTATTAATAAAATTATTGATTTTTTTATATATGTGTATATGGGACTTCTTACTCCATGGATTTCTGTAGGATTGGTATACAAAAAATGCCTGAAAAAGCTCTCCAAAAATGCTCAAAAGAATTAATATATTCATTTCTATGTAAAAAAAAAAATACTTGCTGTTCTTATTTTTAGGCTTTGGAGCGTCCTTTAACCCCTTCAGGTTTCCAAAACCACAAAGTGGTTAAAAGAAGTGACCCGACCATTCCTATGATGTTTTCTGCATATAAGTCCAAACTTATAAGGCTATAAACATACCTGGGTGTGTTTGCCAAAAAAAAAGGCTTGTGTTTTACTCATTGGGAAAAACTTGGGAAAAAAAGGGCTGCAAATTGTCCGATAAGACCCCATAAAACACCAGCAAAAAAAAAAAAGATCCAGGAAACACTAAAAGACACATTAGGAAAAAAAGTGTTTTCTGAAGCAGTTTCCACTTGAAAACCTCTTTTGTTTTGCGCATTTAAGAAAAAATAAAACCCTCTGTGTGCACATGCCCTTAGCACTAGCAGATAGAAAAGGGCACTTGTGCAAGAATAAGAATATGGGCCCTTTGAAGTCCAATAGCTTCTCATAATGCACAATTCTACCTGCTTTGGAGATGGAAATGGGCCCCCTTATCTCTTGGGAAACTATAGGGCCGCACTAATGATCAGTCCGCCCCTGCCTACCAATCCGGGATCAGAATATGCTGCATGTAACGTTTTGTGTCCCGGCTCTAGGACCGATCATGCACGACAATTGATTTTTTATCTTTTCTGGGCAGCTTAACCAGATTTGAAAGACTGCCAACAATTTTTACTGACGCATTCAAAAGCCGTAATGAATCTTTAGGATTATAATTTATTTGTCCTCAGTTTAGAATATTAAAACAAACACATTAGCTGCAGTTATTGTGAACCGTAAAATGTTGATAATTACAATCAAAATAATCTATTCCTCCAGCTTAAAAATTACAGTGAAAAAAGTGTCCTAATTTTCTAGACAGTCCAGGCATTTCTCAGTGGTTGGATAATCTTGCAAGTGAGGCAGCGGTGGCCGATAATTTAGGCAACAAGCAGTTAACTATTTAATTAAAAATATATTTTTTTATAGAATTTTTAATAAGAGGTGAATTGCAACGTTAATTGTATTTACAAGAAGTTTGCAATTTTACTTATTTCAGTTGGGAAGAAAACTCTTTTAAGTTTATGCAATTAAGTAAAAAAAAAAATGGATGCAATGCAAACTCTTTATTTGTATAAATATAGTGTATTTTCCCTGGTTTGATGGATGTGTTCAGACCCTGCATCAAAGAAGGGGACCTGATATATGAACTACCATTATGTTATACTAGATTGTGGCCCGATTCTAACGCATCGGGTATTCTAGAATATGCATGTCCCCGTAGTATATGGACAATGATGATTCCAGAATTCGCGGCAGACTGTGCCCGTCGCTGATTGGTCGAAGCAACCTTTATGACATCGTCGCCATGGCAACCATTATGACATCTACGTCGATAATGTGCCCATTGCTGAATCAGAAACGTGAGATGTCTACGTCCTTTATGACATCATCGTCGCTGTGCCCGTTGCTGATTGGTCGAGGCCTGGCGGCCTCGACCAATCAGAGACGCGGGATTTCTACGTCGATGCTGTGCCGGTCTCTGATTGGTCGAGGCCTGGCGGCCTCGACCAATCAGAGAGCCGGGATTTCCAGGACAGACAGACAGACAGACAGACAGACAGACAGACAGACGGAAAAACCCTTAGACAATTATATATATAGATAGATGTCGGGATTGCGTTAAAGGGGCCTTAGAGATCAAGTCTGCAGCTGCTCGATGTGACTGCAGACTTGTGAATCCTCACAGTGCACGCACTGCTCGCTGTCAGGATTCTCTGGTGCCAGGAGCAGCAACCGCGTGACCGCAATCATGCAAGTTGCATACATGCGGTCATGTGCCGACTAGACGGGCGGCCTCGGTCAATTCAGGTGAACTGAGTGAGGCCGGACACTTTCTAGTCGGAAAGGGAGTATGCAAATCGCATACCTGCAGTTACGATCGCACCTCCTGGCATCAGGGAATCCTCACATTGAACAGTGCGCGCACTATGAGGATTCACAAGTCTGCAGTCACACATCGTGACTGCAGACTTGTAGCCTAAGGCCGGACAAAACTTTTTAGGCAGGGGCAAACACACCATTAGGCCAGTCTCACACGTTCAGATAATTCCGGTACCGAAAAAATCGGTACCGGAGTTATCCGTGTCCGTGTGTCCGTGAGCTCACGTAGGCCATCCGTGTGGCACACGTGCAGCACACGTGTGCCGCCCGTGTGCCGACTGGGTACCACACGCAGCGTGCAGGAGACAGTGCTAGAGATAAGCGCTGTCCCCTGCATCTGGTGCTGAAGCCGCCATTCATATCTTCTCTCCAACAGCGTTCGCTGGAAAGTAAATATGAAAAATCCTTTTTTTTTGTTTTTTTCGTGGTGTAAATAAAGGTCCCTGTCCCCACCCCCCTCCCACCCCCTGTGCACCCACCCGCTGGTAATAAAATACTCACCCGGCTCCCTCGCAGCATCCTGTCCTCCCGCAGCTTCTCCTGTATGAGCGGTCACGTGGTGCCGCCCATTACAGTCATGAATATGCGGCTCCACCCCTATACCAGCGGGCAGGCGCACAGGGGGTGGGAGGGGGTGGGGACAGGGATCTTTATTTACACCACGAAAAAAAAAAAAAGATTTTTCATATCTTCTTTCCAGCGAACGCTGCTGGAGAGAAGATATGAATGGCGGCTTCAGCACCACGTGGGGAGGACAGCGCTTACTGTAGCGCTGTCTCCTGCACGGCACACGGACTGCACACGGACAGCGTCCGTGTGCGGTACGTGTTTTACATGGACCCATTGACTTTAATGGGTCCGTGTAATCCGTGCGCTCCCACGAACACTGACATGTCTCCGTGTTTTGCACACGGACACACGGTCCGTGAAAACACGCTGACATGTGCAGAGACATATTGATTTCAATGTGTCTACGTGAGTCAGTGTCTCCGGTACGTGAGGAAACTGTCACCTCACGTACCGGAGCCACTGACGTGTGAAACTGGCCTTAGTGCAGCCGCACAGCATCACAAGGGGTCCACTACCAGCTCCAAAGCAGGTGGAATTGTGCATCATGAGGAGCTATTGGACTGCAAAGGTCCCATATACTGTTCTTACATGGGGATCCTCTTCTGTCTGTGATCGCCCTTGGATCAAGGCAATGTTCACACATAGCGTAAAATGCTGTGTTTTTTTCTATCTGCATGTTTTCTGCAGGTGTCCGCATCAATAATGCTGCACTTTACTGGTGCAGATTTCAAGTAATCTAATAATACAAAAAAAGCTTTGATTTTACACTGAAAAACACAACTGCATTTTTTTACATGTGTTTTTAAATAGTTTTAGCAAAGAGAAAAAAAGTACCAAAAAACACTCAGTTCATCAGCTTCTTTGGATGCATAGTGGGCATGGGTTTTCATGATATTGCATTCACTTTGCTTGGACAGTTTGGCTATGTGCACATGTTGCGGATTCTGTGCGGATCCGCAGCGTTTTTTGCGGTGCAGAAACGCTGCAGAAATCAATGAGAAAAAAAAAGCTGTGCACACTTTGCAGAAAATCCGCTGCGGAAACGCTGCGGTTTAAAAGAAGTAGCATGTCACTACTTTTTTGCGAATCTGCAGCGTTTTTGTATCCATTCCATTATAAAAATCCGCAGGGGTAAAAAACGCCGCAAATCCGCAAATAAAACTGCAGCAAAAACGCACAAAAAACGCTGCGGATCCGAACAAAATCCGCCGCTGCGTTTTCTGCCAGGAGAGGCAGAATCCGCACCAGAACTTCCTAAGGCTAATCCGCAACATGTGCACATAGCCTCTATGCTGCACTCACACATTGCAGTTGCGGTGCGTTTTGGGAGAAAATTTGCTGTAAAAGCTTCAATGTTTTTCCCACAATTTTTTAAAACTGGGTCAAATGGTGCAATTTTCTTGTTGTGGCTTCAGTTTTCACTGCAAAAATGTTGCAATTTTACAGCAATTGCAGAAAAACAAAACATTCTGCGGCTGAAATGTTTGAACGCAGGCATGATGCAGCAAATTTTCTGCGCAAAAAAGACAAGAGAAAAAAGACGCAGTATTTATTCTCTGTGTGAACACGGCCTAAGGCAGTAGATCTACCTGTACTGAATGTGAACATGATTATGAACATATGTGTCAATTTTGTGTGTTTCTTATCAGGATCGTTTATTGCAAATCTCTCAAAAAATGAAGTGGTGTTTGCTCCTAGCAACTTGTGTCCTGGCAGCTTCGGCAGAACCTGTTATATATTTGCGAGAGCAGTTTGAAGATGGAGGTAAGATATAAAGATTGTTCTCTTTTATTGGCACAAACTTTAAATCTAGAAATTATTCTAAAATATGTGCTGATTTTCTTGTCACACTGAATTTGGACATACAGACATTTGTCTGCGGCGCTCCTGAGATCGGCTGCGACTGACAACTATACTCCATGGATCACAGAAACGATAGATCAATCAAAAGTATCAATTTACTAAGATGTATCAGAAGTAATATGGCAAATGTCCTTTTCAGTAAACTAAAAATGTAAAACTTTGTTTTAGAATAGTTTTTCCTATTAGGTTCTCTTTTAAAAAATAAAATACTTTGCAATTTATTAAAATTAAAAGGATTGTGCAAGATAAAAAAAAAGTGCTTTTAAATTTTGGAGAAAATGCATAAAGCGCTGTCAGGGTGCAATCCTATTACGGGTTGAGTCCGCAAGGTATATGCACCTTCCTGAATATTACAAGTGCTGTAATTTGCACATGCTCGTCTTTTCATAGACGATCATGGTCCCAATTGAAGTTTTGGAATGATCTATGGATGTTTTCGAGCACAAGCTTTACCTGATTGGACTGTTCACACTTGGCTTCTCATAGATTTCTGTGGGCTTCATTGAAGCCAGTGGAGCACATTGAAGTCTATGGATGCTATTGTAAATGCTCAGCTTGTAACGGACTTCTTTGGGCTGTAACAAGGTCATTGCTTCCAATAGAAGTCTATGGAAGCTTCCGCTCATGCTTGACTTCTTACAGATATTTCCATTGAAACAAATGAAGGCATTAAATCAAATTAAGCCAATAGGAATCTGATCATTCACAGGTGCATCCATTGATTTCTATGTATTCCACTGACTTCAGTGAACCCCACAGAAGTCTATGAGAAGCCGAGCAGACAAAAATAACATATACTGCCCTTGCGCGACCAGAAGCAGGACTGTATGCTGTCTATAATACACATCCTGAATTTTCCACTAGAATAAAAAATGTATTTTATATATTTTTTTTTATAAAGGACCTAATTAAGTGAATACAGATTTCCCCATTACTGAGATATGAGTTTTTCATGAGAATATCTGTGTGCTCCTCTAGCTCCTCCCTAGAATGTCTTCCCTGGAATGTCTGTGTTCTTCTAGCTCCTCCCTGGAATGTCTGTGTGTTCCTCTAGCTCCTCCCTAGAATGTCTGTGTGTTCCTCTAGCTCCTCCCTAGAATGTCTGTGTGTTCCTCTAGCTCCTCCCTAGAATGTCTGTGTGTTCCTCTAGTTCCTCCCTAGAATGTCTTCCCTGGAATGTCTATGTGTTCTAGCTCCTCCCTGGAATGTCTATGTGTTCTTCTAGCTCCTCCCTGGAATGTCTGTATCTGCCTCTAGCTCCTCCCTGGAATGTCTGTGTGTTCCTCTAGCTCCTCCCTGGAATGTCTGTGTGTTCCTCTAGCTTCTCCCTAAAATGTCTCTGTGTTCCTCTAGCTCCTCCCTAGAATGTATGTGTGTTTCTCTAGCTTCTCCCTAGAATGTCTAGGTGTTCCTCTAGTTCCTCCCTAGAATGTCTTCCCTGGAATGTCTATGTTCTTCTAGCTCCTCCCGGGAATGTCTGTATCTGCCTCTAGCTCCTCCCTGGAATGTTTGTATCTGCCTATAGCTCCTCCCTAGAATGTCTGTGTGTTCCTCTAGCTTCTCCCTAAAATGTCTGTGTGTTCCTCTAGCTCCTCCCTAGAATGTCTAGGTGTTCCTCTAGTTCCTCCCTAGAATGTATGCTCCTCTAGCTTCTCCCTAGAATGTCTATGTGTTCCTCTAGTTCCTCCCTAGTATGTCTGTGTGCTCCTCTAGCTTCTCCCTAGAATGACTATGTGTTCCTCTAGTTCCTCCCTAGTATGTCTGTGTGATCCTCTAGCTTCTCCCTAGAATGTCTATGTGTTCTTCTAGCTTCTCCCTAGAATGTCTGTCTGCCTCTAGTTCCTCCCTAGAATAATAATAATCTTTATTTATATATTTATATAGCGCCAACATATTCCACAGCGCTTTACAGTTTAACAGTATCAAACACAACAGACATAAGTCTAAAATGTCTGTGCTCCTCTAGCTCCTCCCTAGAATGTCTGTGTCTGCCTCTAGCTCCTCCCTAGAATGTCTATATGTTCCTCTAGCTCCTCCCTAGAATGTCTATGTGTTCCTCTAGCTTCTCCCTAGCATGTCTGTGAGTTCCTCTAGCTTCTCCCTAGAATGTCTGTGTTCCTCTAGCTCCCCATAGAATGTCTGTGTTCCTCTAATTCCTCCCTAGAATGTCTGTATGCTCCTCTAGCTTCTCCCGAAAATGTCTGTGTGTTCCTCTAGTTCCTCCCTAGTATGTCTGTGTGCTCCTCTAGTTTCTCCCTAGAATGTCTGTGTTCCTCTAGTTCCTCCCTAGTATGTCTGTGTGCTCCTCTAGCTCCTCCCTAGAATGTCTATATGTTCCTCTAGTTCCTCCCTAGTGTGTCTGTGTGCTCCTCTAGCTTCTCGCTAGAATGTCTGTGTTCCTCTAGCTCCCCCCTAGAATGTCTATGTGTTCCTCTAGTTCCTCCCTAGAATGTCTGTGTGCTCCTCTAGCTTCTCGCTAGAATGTCTGTGTTCCTCTAGCTCCCCCCTAGAATGTCTATATGTTCCTCTAGTTCCTCCCTAGTGTGTCTGTGTGCTCCTCTAGCTTCTCGCTAGAATGTCTGTGTTCCTCTAGCTCCCCCCTAGAATGTCTATGTGTTCCTCTAGTTCCTCCCTAGTATGTCTGTGTGCTCCTCTAGCTTCTCCCTAGAATGTCTATGTGTTCTTCTAGCTTCTCCCTAGAATGTCTGTCTGCCTCTAGTTCTTCCTCCCTAGAATGTCTGTGTGTTCCACTAGCGCCTCCCTAGAATGTCTGTGTTCCTCTAGCTTCTCCCTAAAATGTCTGTGTGTTCCTCTAGCTCCTCCCTAGAATGTCTGTGTCTGCCTCTAGCTCCTCCCTAGAATGTCTGTGTGTTCCTCTAGCTCCCCCCTAGAATGTCTATGTGTTCCTCTAGCTCCTCCCTAGTATGTCTATGTGCTCCTCTAGCTCCTCCTTGGAATGTCTGTGTGTTCCTCTAGCTCCCCCCTAGAATGTCTGTGTGTTCCTCTAGCTCCTCCCTAGAATGTCTGTGTGTTCCTCTAGCTTCTCCCTAGAATGTCTGTGTGTTCCTCTAGCTCCCCCCTAGAATGTCTATGTGTTCCTCTAGCTCCTCCCTAGTATGTCTATGTGCTCCTCTAGCTCCTCCTTGGAATGTCTGTGTGTTCCTCTAGCTCCCCCCTAGAATGTCTGTGTGTTCCTCTAGCTCCTCCCTAGAATGTCTGTGTGTTCCTCTAGCTTCTCCCTAGAATGTCTATGTGTTCCTCTAGCTCCTCCCTAGTATGTCTATGTGATCCTCTAGCTCCTCCTTGGAATGTATGTGTGTTCCTCTAGCTCCTCCCTAGAATGTCTGTGTTCCTCTAGCTCCTCCCTAGAATGTTTCTATGATCCTCTAGCTCCTCCCTAGAATGTGTGTATCTACATATTTCCGATGGCTTTAGCCGCTGAGAAGCCGCGCTACCGTCTGTAGCAGTGCTATTCAGCTGGAACGCATGCCGTTATGGACGTGTGTTCCAAACTGAATGCCTGCGCGCATGCGCAGACATGATTGCATCATCCTTCCGGGGCCTAAAGGGCAGGGGAAGAGGGGGGAGCACTCCACAGTCCATACCAGCTCGCCTGCTCATCTATAGCAGCACATTACGTGTGTTGGCACTTGCTGACGTCATCAGTGGGTGGACTCAGCAAGCATCGGAGGACAGAAGCCTAGGAGACGGAGAGCCAAGAAAGCCTGCGAGACAGCTTGCTGGTGTAAAAAGGTTAATAATGTAAAAGCAATACACACAATACTGTGTAAGTGTAAGGTGCTTTTTTCAGCGCTCAATTTTCAGTGCATAATCTTTTGGACTCCCATTGATGAAAATAGGAGGCAAACCATTTTCAGCGCTAAATTTACTGCATAGGAAAATGTAGTGTGAACGGGCCCTAAGGCTCCATTCACACTGAGGAATCTGCTAGCCAAATAGGCAGGCAGAATCCTCAGTCCTCACAGAGCAGAGTGCCCCGTTTAAACCCATGCTATGCCATGGTGAAATGTTATTTATTGGAATTAGTAATAAATATGTCTCAACATATAATTAAATATTGTTTTTGTGATTAATCACTATGTTTAAATTATGTTTGATTTGTAGCAATGAGAATACATAATGCATATCAGGTATTTACATTCCGAATCATAACTGTAGCAAAATTACAGTTATGAAGTAGCCACCAAAATTATTTTTTGGTTTGGGGTCACCGCAACATGATGAACTGTATTGCGGGGTCACGGCATTAGAAAGGTTGAGAACCACTGCTCTAGCTTCTCCCTAGAATGTCTGTCTGCCTCTAGCTCCTCCCTAGAATGTCTGTCTGCCTCTAGCTCCTCCCTAGAATGTCTGTGTGTTCCTCTAGCTTCTCCCTAGAATGTCTGTCTGCCTCTAGCTCCTCCCTAGAATGTCTGTGTGTTCCTCTAGCTCCTCCCTAGAATGTCTGTGTGTTCCTCTAGCTTCTCCCTAGAATGTCTGTGTGTTCCTCTAGCTCCTCCCTAGAATGTCTGTGTGTTCCTCTAGCTCCTCCCTAGAATGTCTGTGTGTTCCTCTAGCTTCTCCCTAGAATGTCTGTGTGTTCCTCTAGCTCCTCCCTAGAATGTCTGTGTGTTCCTCTAGCTCCTCCCTAGAATGTCTGCGTGTTCCTCTAGCTTCTCCCTAGAATGTCTGTGTGTTCCTCTAGCTTCTCCCTAGAATGTCTGTGTGTTCCTCTAGCTTCTCCCTAGAATGTCTGTGTGTTCCTCTAGCTTCTCCCTAGAATGTCTGTGTGTTCCTCTAGCTTCTCCCTAGAATGTCTGTGTGTTCCTCTAGCTTCTCCCTAGAATGTCTGTGTGTTCCTCTAGCTCCTCCCTAGAATGTCTGTGTGTTCCTCTAGCTCCTCCCTAGAATGTCTGTGTGTTCCTCTACCTCCTCCCTAGAATGTCTGTGTGTTCCTCTAGCTCCTCCCTAGAATGTCTGTGTGTTCCTCTAGCTCCTCCCTAGAATGTCTGTGTGTTCCTCTAGCTCCTCCCTAGAATGTCTGTGTGTTCCTCTAGCTCCTCCCTCCTCCATAGAATTTTAGAAGCTCCAACTGTCATCTCTTATCTCAGTAATGTGAATATCTGTCCTTTCTGAATACAGATTTTACCCATAAATTTAGAGTGAATAATCAGTCCAGGAGGACCAAGAAGCAGATTTCTCTGACAAGATTTATTGCAGAACTGCTTATTTTCATGTGAACTATTAATTTATTAAATAAAAAATAAAACGGAGGTCACAGAGGGTTTTAAACTTGTGGCAATCTGTTTATTTATGTGCAAGCCTTATTGGTGTAAGTCTGTAAAAAACATTGACAATGTGGTGATGTATGTGGTATCTGTATGTTGTCTTTAGATGAATGGCAAAAAAGATGGGTTGAATCCAAGAATAAGTCGGACTATGGAAAATGGCAACTGACAGCTGGTAAATTCTTTGGCGATCCAGAGAAAGATAAAGGTACAGAAACTAATCTATGCCGTGTAATTACTAAGCGTCAGTCGTTTAATTAAAAGCATGTGCTGCTGTCATATGATGGTGTTGTTCTTGTTGTTCTTGGAAATCTACATGAACATTAGCAGCAATACATAGTAACATAGTAACATAGTTAGTAAGGCCGAAAAAAGACATTTGTCCATCCAGTTCAGCCTATATTCCATCATAATAAATCCCCAGATCTACGTCCTTCTACAGAACCTAATTGTATGATACAATATTGTTCTGCTCCAGGAAGACATCCAGGCCTCTCTTGAACCCCTCGACTGAGTTCGCCATCACCACCTCCTCAGGCAAGCAATTCCAGATTCTCACTGCCCTAACAGTAAAGAATCCTCTTCTATGTTGGTGGAAAAACCTTCTCTCCTCCAGACGCAAAGAATGCCCCCTTGTGCCCGTCACCTTCCTTGGTATAAACAGATCCTCAGCGAGATATTTGTATTGTCCCCTTATATACTTATACATGGTTATTAGATCGCCCCTCAGTCTCTTTTTTCTAGACTAAATAATCCTAATTTCGCTAATCTATCTGGGTATTGTAGTTCTCCCATCCCCTTTATTAATTTTGTTGCCCAAAGTTTAGCAATTCCATTTGCAACTTCCCATGGTGGGAATACACTATATTTTGCACTGTAGCATCTAATGAGCCTGTGCAAAGCTCATTGTGAAGGAATGAGGAGCAGGTGAGCTGTGACGTTGCCTATTGTGATTGGTGGATTCTGATTTATCAGCTGTGTATACCTCACATTGAAATCCTGTCTCTACTGATAAGGTGACTGCTGAAAACTCTTCCTGAAAGGACAGGAAATATGAGTATTAAATAGCTCCTGTGCCCAGCGTGAAAATTGCAAGATTAGTGATATGAAGAAAAAAAAATTCCAACATAAAAAAATACATGTATTACAAACAATAGATCATTTTCTACGACACATTAACTTTAAACTTTAACCCCTTCCCGACCCATGACGCCACGTAGGCGTCATGAAAGTCGGTGCCAATCCGACCCATGACGCCTATGTGGCGTCATGGAAAGATCGCGTCCCTGCAGATCGGGTGAAAGGGTTAACTCCCATTTCACCCGATCTGCAGGGACAGGGGGAGTGGTAGTTTAGCCCAGCCCCCCCCCGTGGCTACGATCGCTCTGATTGGCTGTTGAAAGTGAAACTGCCAATCAGAGCGATTTGTAATATTTCACCTATTATAACTGGTGAAATATTACAATCCAGCCATGGCCGATGCTGCAATATCATTGGCCATGGCTGGAAACACTAATGTGCCCCCACCCCACCCCACCGATCGCCCCCCCAGCCCCCCGATCTGTCCGGTATACTGCTCCGGCTCCCCTCCGTCCTGTGCTCCGCTCCCCCCCGTGCTCTTGTCCGCTCCCCCCGTGCTCCAATCACCCCCCCGTGCTCCAACCACCCCCCCTGCACTCCGATCCATCCCCCCTGCAGTCCGATCCACCCCCCCTGCAGTCCGATCCCCCCCCCGATGCTCCAATGCACCCCCCCGTGCTCCGTTCCACCCCTCCCGCGCTCCGATCCACCTCCCCCATGCTCCGATCCCCCCCCCCCCGTGCTCCCTCCCACCCCATCATACTTACCGATCCTGCCGGGGTCCGTCCGTCTTCTCCCTGGGTGCCGCCATCTTCCAAAATGGCGGGCGCATGCGCAGTGCGTCCGCCGAATCTGCCAGCCAGCAGATTCGTTCCAAAGTGCATTTTGATCACTGAGATAGATTATATCTCAGTGATCAAAATAAAAAAAATAATAAATGACCCCCCCCCCTTTGTCACCCCCATACATAGTTACATAGTTACATAGTTACATAGTTATTAAGGTTGAAGGAAGACTATATGTCCATCTAGTTCAACCCATAGCCTAACCTAACATGTTGATCCAGAGGAAGGCAAAAAAAACCCATGTGCAGAGTAAGCTCCACATTGGGGAAAAAAATTCCTTCCCGACTCCACATACGGCAATCAGACTAGTTCCCTGGATCAACGCCCTATCAAGGAATCTAGTGTATATACCCTGTAACATTATACTTTTCCAGAAAGGTATCCAGTCCCCTCTTAAATTTAAGTAATGAATCACTCATTACAACATCATACAGCAGAGAGTTCCATAGTCTCACTGCTCTTACAGTAAAGAATCCGCGTCTGTTATTATGCTTAAACCTTTTTTCCTCCAACCGCAGAGGATGCCCCCTTGTCCCTGTTTCAGGTCTATGATTAAAAAGATCATCAGAAAGGTCTTTGTACTGTCCCCTCATATATTTATACATTAAAATAAGATCACCCCTTAGTCTTCGTTTTTCCAAACTAAATAGCCCCAAGTGTAATAACCTATCTTGGTATTGCAGACCCCCCAGTCCTCTAATAACCTTGGTCGCTCTTCTCTGCACCCGCTCCAGTTCAGCTATGTCTTTCTTAAACACCGGAGACCAGAACTGTGCACAGTATTCTAAGTGTGGTCGAACTAGTGACTTGTATAGAGGTAAAATTATGTTCTCCTCATGAGCATCTATGCCTCTTTTAATGCATCCCATTATTTTATTTGCCTTTGTAGCAGCTGCCTGACACTGGCCACTGAATTTAAGTTTGTCATCCACCCATACACCCAGGTCTTTTTCATTGACGGTTTTGCCCAGAGTTTTAGAATTAAGCACATAATTATACATCTTATTACTTCTACCCAAGTGCATGACCTTACATTTATCCCCATTAAAGCTCATTTGCCATTTATCAGCCCAAGCTTCTAGTTTACATAAATCATCCTGTAATATAAAATTGTCCTCCTCTGTATTGATTACCCTGCAGAGTTTAGTGTCATCTGCAAATATTGAAATTCTACTCTGAATGCCCCCTACAAGGTCATTAATAAATATGTTAAAAAGAAGAGGGCCCAATACTGACCCCTGTGGTACCCCACTGCTAACCGCTACCCAGTCCGAGTGTGCTCCATTAATAACCACCCTTTGTTTCCTATCCCTGAGCCAGCTCTCAACCCACTTGCACATATTTTCCCCTATCCCCATTATTCTCATTTTATGTATCAACCTTTTGTGTGGCACCGTATCAAAAGCTTTTGAAAAGTCCATATACACTACATCCACTGGGTTCCCTTGGTCCAATCTGGAACTTACCTCTTCATAGAAACTGATCAAATTAGTCTGACATGAACGGTCCCTAGTAAACCCGTGCTGATACTGGGTCATGAGGTTATTCCTCTTCAGATACTCCAGTATAGCATCCCTTAGAATGCCCTCCAGTATTTTACCCACAGTAGAGGTTAAGCTTACTGGCCTATAATTTCCGAGTTCAGTTTTTGTCCCCTTTTTGAATATTGGCACCACATTTGCTATACGCCAGTCCTGTGGCACAGACCCTGTTATTATGGAGTCTTTAAAGATTAAAAATAATGGTCTATCAATGACTGTACTTAATTCCTGCAGTACTCGAGGGTGTATCCCATCCGGGCCCGGAGATTTGTCAATTTTAGTGATTTTTAGACGCCGCCGCACTTCCTGCTGGGTTAAGCAGGTGACATTTAATTGGGAATTTTTATCACTAGACATTTTGTCTGCCATGGGATTTTCTTGTGTAAATACTGATGAAAAAAAGTCATTTAGCATATTGGCTTTTTCCTCATCCTCATCCACCATCTCACCCAGACTATTTTTAAGGGGGCCAACACTATCATTTTTTAGTTTCTTACTATTTATGTAGTTAAAGAATATTTTAGGATTATTTTTACTCTCTCTGGCAATGAGTCTCTCTGTCTCAATCTTTGCTGCCTTGATTTGCTTTTTACAGAATTTATTTAATTTTCTGTATTTATTTAATGCCTCCTCACTACCTACTTCCTTTAATTCTCTAAATGCTTTCTTTTTGTCACTTATTGCGCCCCTTACAGCTCTATTTAGCCATATTGGTTTCCTCCTATTTCTAGTATGTTTATTCCCATACGGTATATACTGTGCACAGGTCCTATCCAGGATGCTAATAAACGTCTCCCATTTTCTTTGTGTATTTTTGTGTCTCAGGATATCGTCCCAGTTAATTGCACCAAGATCCTCTCTCATCCGTTGGAAATTTGCCCTCCTGAAGTTTAGTGTCCTTGTAACCCCTCTACTACACATCTTTTTAAAGGATACTTGAAAACTTATTATTTTGTGATCGCTATTTCCCAAGTGACCCCCAACCCTTATATTTGATATGCGGTCTGGCCTGTTGGTTAATATTAGGTCTAGCAGTGCCCCCCTTCTTGTTGGGTCCTGAACCAGTTGTGAAAGGTAATTGTCTCTCATAATTGTCAAAAACTGATTACCTTTGCTGGAACTGCAGGTTTCTATTCCCCAATCTATTTCAGGGTAGTTGAAGTCCCCCATAATAATGACTTCTCCTTGAGTCGCAGCTTCATCTATTTGCTTTACGAGGATATTCTCCATTGCTTCCATTATTTTTGGAGATTTATAACAAACCCCTATCAGTAATTTATTATTTTTTCCCCCTCCCCTTATCTCCACCCACAGGGATTCTACATTTTCATTAAATTCACCTATATTATCGCGCAGGATGGGTTTTAAGGATGATTTTACATATAGACACACCCCTCCCCCTCGCTTATCTGTACGGTCATTTCTGAACAGGCTGTAGCCCTGCAAGTTAACAGCCCAGTCATGGCTCTCATCCAGCCACGTTTCAGATATCCATAGATAGGGACAATAAAAAAATAAAGAATTTTTTTTTTCCACTAATGTTAGAATAGGGTTAGGGGTAGGGGTAGGGTTAGGGGTAGGGTTAGGGTTAATGGTAGGGTTAGGGGTAGGGTTAGGGGTAGGGTTAGGGGTAGGGTTAGGGGTAGGGTTAGGGCTAGGGTTAGGGGTAGGGTTAGGGCTAGGGTTAGGGTTTTGGTATGTGCACACGTATTCTGGTCCTTTGCGGATTTTTACGCTGCGGATTTGATAAATCCGCAGTGCTAAACCGCTGCGGATTTATGGCGGATTTACCGCGTTTTTTCTGCGCATTTCACTGCGGTTTTACAACTGCGATTTTCTATTTGAGCAGTTGTAAAACCGCTGTGGAATCCGCACAAAGAAGTGACATGCTGCGGAATGTAAACCGCTGCGTTTCCGTGCAGTTTTTCCGCAGCATGTGTACAGCGATTTTTGTTTCCCATAGGTTTACATTGAACTGTAAACTCATGGGAAACTGCTGCGAATCCACCCCGTTTTCCGCAGCGTGTGCACATACCTTTAGAATTAGGCTATGTGCACACGGTGAGGATTTGGCTGCGGATTCGCAGCAGTGTTCCATCAGGTTTACAGTACCATGGAAAACCAAATCCGCTGTGCCCATGGTGCGGAAAATACCGCGCGGAAACGCTGCGTTGTATTTTCCACAGCATGTCAATTCTTTGTGCGGATTCCGCAGCGTTTTACACCTGTTCCTCAATAGGAATCCGCAGGTGAAATCCGCACAAAAAACTCTGGAAATCCGCGGAAAATCCGCAGGTAAAACGCAGTGCCTTTTACCCGCAGATTTTTCAAAAATGATGCTGAAAAATCTCACACGAATCCGCAACGTGGGCACATAGCCTTAGGGTTAGGGTTGGAATTAGGGTTGTGGTTAGGGGTGTGATTAGGGATATGGCTACAGTTGGGATTAGGATTAGGGGTGTGGGGGCTTAGTGTTGGAGGTAGAATTGAGGGGTTACCACTGTTTAGGCACATCAGGGGTCTCCAAACGCAACATGATTCCAGCCAATCTCGTATTCAAAAAGTCAAATGGTGCTCCCTCACTTCCGAGCCCCGACGTGTGCCCAAACAGTAGTTTACCCCCACATATGGGGTACCAGAATACTCAGGATAAACTGCGCAACAATTACTGGGGTCCAATTTCTCCTGTTACCCTTGTGAAAATAAAAAAATGCTTGCTAAAACATCATTTTTGAGGAAAGAAAAATGATTTTTTATTTTCACGGCTCTGCGTTGTAAACGTCTGTGAAGCACTTGGGGGTTCAAAGTGCTCACCACATATCTAGATAAGTTCCTTGGGGGGGTCTAGTTTCTAAAATGGGGTCACTTGTGGGGGGTTTCTACTGTTTAGGCACACCAGGGGCTCTGCAAACGCAACGTGACGCCCGCAGACCATTTCATCAAAGTCTGCATTTCAAAAGTCACTACTTCCCTTCTGAGCCCCGACGTGTGCCCAAACAGTGGTTCACCTCCACACATGGGGTATCAGCGTACTCAGGAGAAACTGGACAACAACTTTTGGGGTCCAATTTCTCCTGTAACCCTTGGGAAAATAAAAAATTCTGGGCTAAATAATTATTTTTGAGCAAAGAAAACGTATTTATTATTTTCACGGTTCTGCATTATAAACTTCTATGAAGCACTTGGAGGTTCAAAGTGCTCACCACACATCTAGATAAGTTCCTTTCGGGGTCTAGTTTCCAAAATGGGGTCACTTGTGGGGGGTTTCTACTGTTTAGCCACATCAGGGGCTCTGTAAACACAACGTGACGCCCGCAGAGCATTCCATCAAAGTCTGCATTTCAAAACGTCACTACTTCAATTCCGAGCCCCGGCATGTGCCCAAACAGTAGTTTACCCCCACATATGGGGTATCACCGTACTCAGGAGAAACTGGACAACAAATATTGGGGTCAAATTTCTCCTGTTACCCTTGGGAAAATTAAAAAATTCTGGGCTAAATAATTATTTTTGAGGAAAGAAAACGTATTTATTATTTTCACGGTTCTGCATTATAAACTTCTATGAAGCACTTGGAGGTTCAAAGTGCTCACCACACATCTAGATAAGTTCCTTTCGGGGTCTAGTTTCCAAAATGGGGTCACTTGTGGGGGGTTTCTACTGTTTAGCCACATCAGGGGCTCTGTAAACGCAACGTGACGTCCGCAGAGCATTCCATCAAAGTCTGCATTTCAAAACGTCACTACTTCAATTCCGAGCCCCGGCATGTGCCCAAACAGTAGTTTACCCCCACATATGGGGTATCACCGTACTCAGGAGAAACTGGACAACAAATATTGGGGTCAAATTTCTCCTGTTACCCTTGGGAAAATTAAAAAATTCTGGGCTAAATAATTATTTTTGAGGAAAGAAAACGTATTTATTATTTTCACGGCTCTGCATTATAAACTTCTGTGAAGCACTTGGGGGTTCAAATTGCTCACCACACATCTAGATAAGGCTACGTTCACATTAGCGTTCCGCTAATGTGCGTCGCTGTTGCGTCGGCGACGCAGCGGCGACGCGCCCCTATGTTTAACATGGGGGACGCGTGCGTTTTTTTTGTTGCGTTTTCCGACATGTGCGTCGTTTCCGACGCTAGCGTCGGACGCAAGAAAATGCAACAAGTTGCATTTTTCGTGCGTCCGATTTTCGTCAAAAAAAGACGCACGCGTCGCAAAACGCAGCGTTTTTGCGTGCGTTTGCGCGCGGTTTTTTGTGCGTCGTGCGTTGCGTCGCCGACGCAGCGGCGCGCAACGCTAATGTGAACGTAGCCTAAGTTCCTTTCGGGGTCTAGTTTCCAAAATGGGGTCACTTGTGGGGGGTTTCTACTGTTAAGCCACATCAGGGGCTCTGCAAACGCAACATGACGCCCACAGAGCATTCCATCAAAGTCTGCATTTCAAAACGTCACTACTTCACTTCCGAGCCCCGGCATGTGCCCAAACAATGGTTTACCCCCACATATGGGGTATCAGCGTACTCAGGAGAAACTGGACAACAACTTTTGGGGTCAAATTTTTCCTGTTAACCTTGGGAAAATAAAAAATTGCAGGCTAAAAGATCATTTTTGAGAAAATATTTTTTTATTTTTATTTTCATGGCTCTGCGTTATAAACTTCTGTGAAGCACTTGGGGGTTCAAAGTCCTCACCACACATCTAGATTAGTTCCTTTGGGGGTCTAGTTTCCAAAATGGGGTCATTTCTGGGGGATCGCCAATGTTTAGGCACACAGGGGCTCTCCAAACGTGACATGGTGTCCGCTAATGATTGGAGCTAATTTTCCATTTAAAAAGCCAAATGGCGTGCCTTCCCTTCCGAGCCCTGCCGTGCGCCCAAACAGTGGTTTACCCCCACATATGGGGTATCAGCGTACTCAGGACAAACTGGACAACAACATTTGGGGTCCAATTTCTCCTATTACCCTTGGCAAAATAGGAAATTCCAGGCTAAAAAATCATTTTTGAGGAAAGAAAAAATATTTTTTATTTTCATGGCTCTGCGTTATAAACTTCTGTGAAGCACCTGGGGGTTTAAAGTGCTCAATATGCATCTAGATAAGTTCCTTGGGGGGTCTAGTTTCCAAAATGGGGTCACTTGTGGGGATGCTCCAATGTTTAGGCACACAGGGGCTCTCCAAACGCGACATGGTGTCCGCTAACAATTGGAGCTAATTTTCCATTCAAAAAGTCAAATGGCGCGCCTTCCCTTCTGAGCCCTGCCGAGTTCCCAAACAGTGGTTTACCCCCACATATGAGGTATCGTCGTACTCGGGAGAAATTGCCCAACAAATTTTATGATCCATTTTATCCTATTGCTCATGTGAAAATGAAAAAATTGAGGCGAAAAGAATTTTTTTGTGAAAAAAAAGTACTTTTTCATTTTTACAGATCAATTTGTGAAGCACCTGAGGGTTTAAAGTGCTCACTAGGCATCTAGATAAGATCCTTGGGGGGTCTAGTTTCCAAAATGGGGTCACTTGTGGGGGAGCGCCAATGTTTAGGCACACAGGGTCTCTCCAAACGCGACATGGTGTCCGCTAACGATGGAGATACTTTTTCATTCAAAAAGTCAAATGGCGCTCCTTCCCTTTCGAGCCTTACCATGTGCCCAAACAGTGGTTTACCCCCACATGTGAGGTATTGGTGTACTCAGGAGAACTTGCCCAACAAATTTTAGGATCCATTTTATCCTGTTGCCCATGTGAAAATGAAAAAATTGAGGCTAAAAGAATTTTTTTGTGAAAAAAAGTACTTTTTCATTTTTACGGATCAATTTGTGAAGCACCTGGGGGTTCAAAGTGCTCACTATGCATCTAGATAAGTTCCTTGGGGCGTCTAGTTTCCAAAATGGGGTGACTTGTGGGGGAGCTCCAATTTTTAGGCACATGGGGGCTATCCAAACGTGACATGGTGTCCGCTAAAGAGTGGAGCCAATTTTTGATTCAAAAAGTCAAATGGCGCTCCTTCCCTTCCAAGCCCTGCCGTGCGCCCAAACAGTGGTTTACCCCCACATATGAGGTATCAGCGTACTCAGGACAAATTGGACAACAACTTTCGTGGTTCAGTTTCTCCTTTTACCATTGGGAAAATAAAAAAATTGTTGCTAAAAGATAATTTTTGTGACTAAAAAGTTAAATGTTCATTTTTTTCTTCCATGTTGCTTCTGCTGCTGTGAAGTACCTGAAGGGTTAATAAACTTCTTGAATGTGGTTTTGAGTACCTTGAGGGGTGCAGTTTTTAGAATGGTGTCACTTTTGGGTATTTTCAGCCATATAGACCCCTCAAACTGACTTCAAATGTGAGGTGGTCCCTAAAAAAAAGGTTTTGTAAATTTCGTTGTAAAAATGAGAAATCGCTGGTCAAATTTTAACCCTTATAACTTCCTAGCAAAAAAAAATTTTGTTTCCAAAATTGTGCTGATGTAAAGTATACATGTGGGAAATGTTATTTATTAACTATTTTGTGTCACATAACTCTCTGGTTTAACAGAATAAAAATTCAAAATGTGAAAATTGCGAAATTTTCAAAATTTTCGCCAAATTTCCGTTTTTATCACAAATAAACGCAGAATTTATTGACCTAAATTTACCACTAACATGAAGCCCAATATGTCACGAAAAAACAATCTCAGAACCGCTAGGATCCGTTGAAGCGTTCCTGAGTTATTACCTCATAAAGGGACACTGGTCAGAATTGCAAAAAACGGCAAGGTCTTTAAGGTCAAAATAGGCTGGGTCATGAAGGGGTTAAACATTCCAGATCCTAATTCTTGGTTCTGTTAATTTAGGTATACAGACTACCCAAGACTGGAAGTATTATGCGTTGTCTACGCGGTTTGAGCCAATCAGCAATGAGAATCAGACACTAGTGATACAATTTACTGTTAAACATGAGCAGGCGATTGACTGTGGAGGAGGCTATGTGAAGGTGTATCCTGCAGACATAGACCAAGAGCAGATCAATTCAGATTCCGTTTATTGCATCATGTTTGGTAAGTCATCTGCCAAAAATATCTGTAAGAAATGATAGTACAGAGGAAAAATGCAACCGTGATCAAACAGACACATTGCTAGGTCAGATCCTTCCGGCGACCACATGCCCATCTTCCTAGGGTAGACCACGAGTGCGCCCTGCTCCTTAGAGTTGTCTACAAAGATACATTATAAGATAGACCCACATATGGATCAGCTATAGTGGAGCATTATACACAGTCCGGCATTCAAAGCATTTTTCTGAGAGCTTAAAAGGGCTGTCCGTCCTTAGGTTACAAGTCTGCAGTCACTTCATGTGACTGCAGACTTGTGAATCCTCATATCCGGCGCACTTCTGAGGATTTTCCGGTGATGGGAGCCGGCGGTCATGTGACCACAAGTAAGTGATTTGCATACATCCAGCCAAATTCCGACTAGACGTATCCGGCCTCGCTCAATTCACTTGCATTGAGCAAGGCTGTGCACGTCTAGTCGGCACGTGACATCATGTATTTAAATTGCGGAATTGCATTCATACACCTACCGCCGGCAGTGGAGAATCCTCACAGACACAGTGCACATGATGTGAGGATTCACAAGTCTGCAGTCACATAGAGAAACTGGAGACTTGTAGCCTGAGGCTGGATAGCCCCTTTTACATTTACATAAGAACAAACCTAATAGAGGCAGATTTGCCTTTAGGCCAGTTTTCTGGTGTACATTGTAGTAAATCTATTGCGCCATGGTAGACCGTGATCCCTTAATTAACCACCGCCCACTTTCTGGATAAAGTGGCGGGCTGAACTCGATCCTGGGAAGTTTTCAGAATATTTTCCCACGCTCGAGTTCATATGAGTTCATCCAGCAGAGGGCGCATCACCGCGACCCGCGGTAACTACAGTACATTCCCCTGCATTCCATTCATTCACCAAGTTTTACAGTCAGGAGCACAGCTGCATTAGCAGAGCTCCTGGGTGTAAAATGATTTTACCCCTTCAGATAGATTTACAGCGTGGGACAAGACTGTAACGACGGAAGGTATGGAACATCGTTGTTTGTTTTTTTTTACTTTATTTCAGGTGACAAGGGTCTTCAGGTGGATTACCATTATAATAAAATATTAAAACACCATGTGTCTTTATTTCAATAAAATACTTTTTAATAATGTGTGTGTGTTTTATTAACCATTTACTACTATTGGATTAATAATGGATAGGTGTCATAATTGACGCCTCTCCATTATTAATCTGGCTTAATGTCACCTTACAATAGCAAGGTGACATTAACCCTTTATTACCCCATATCCAACCGCTACAGGGGAGTGGGAAGAGAGAGGCCAAGTGCCAGAATAGGCGCATCTTCCAGATGTGCCTTTTCTGGGGTGGATGGGGCAGATGTTTTTAGCCAGGGGGGTCCTATAACCGTGGTCCCTCTCTAGGCTATTAATATCTGCCCTTAGTCACTGGCTTTCCCACTCTGGCGGAGAAAATTGCGCGGGAGCCTACGCCAGTTTTTTTCTGAGACTTAACCCTTTAATTTAATAGCTAGAGACCCCAAATTTGACACAAAGACACTTCTTACATTACTAAAGAGGAATATGTAATAAAAGAAGGGATATGAGATGGTTTACTGTATGTAAACCATGTCTCATATCCTGTCGGGTTTGTGAAGGAGATAGCAAAAGCCAGCAATTGAATTACCGGCTTTTCTGCTATCTAGCGCTGAATTAAATATAAATATATATATATGTGTGTCTCACTGACATATATATATACTGTATATATGTTTTTAAGAATATTTGAACCGATGGATCCATGATATGTCCATTTTGCAAGCCTGCGAGAAAAAAATCGCCGTACGGAAGCCATACGGATGACACACGGATAAATTTGTGCGTAAAAATCGCATCCTCGCATTGAATAAGGAACAGTGTTTTGGAACAATTACTGCGTATTACGGCCGTAAAAAAACGGATTGTATTTTCATACACTGAGTGTGACCCCGGCCTAAGGGATTTCACGGCTCTGCTAGTCATGTATTTGATGAGCTGAGGTCACCACATACCATGATAGCCCTGTCCTGCCCCAGTAGCCAGGTGAAAATGGTATGGCAGAAAATGAATTGACTTTTCAAAGCTTTTCACACCAGAATTTTTCGCCAAAAAAGCTTTGATGAATCAGGACCTATATCTTCTTTGCAAGTGACTAAGAAAAACGATTGTTGTACAAACTCCCCCACTAAAATCAGTTCTCTCTATAATGTGAGGATTTAGAAAAACAAGTATAAAATATGCCTCAATAACGTGAGGGCTTCAGTGAATACTGTCCTGAGCACAAGATTTTTTAGGGATTTAAACATGATTTTTTTTTCCTGGAGCGTCCTGTGCAGCCTTTTGATTGGACAGTTCCTAGTGTAGAGAGGTTTCATTCGGAATCCAATTCAAAGAAGTGACGTGGACTTTTTTATTTTCCACCAGGCGTTTTGCAAAACCTCTTCAGGAATAATACACGTAAAAACTCCTCTTATGAACAGCAAATTTGCAGGTAAAAACACACATAGGCGTTATTAGTGCATTTATGCTGCGGAAATGCACTAAAATCGCATGTAATCCGCACATGACTGGCTTTGACCAAACTTTATTAATAGAAATAGCAGGAAGTATCAAGAAACAAAGCAGCAACGTGACAAACAAAAAAGAGACATAAACCCCAGCTTCAAAAATGCATGTAAAAAGCCCACTAAAAAACGCAATGAAAAATACCCAATTTACCTAATAGGTGCAGAAAATCTGCATCATCAAAACCTCATTGTGAGAACATAGCCTTATGGTTCGGGTCAGAAGACTCATGGCATGCCAGAAAATTCATGTGTTTTTATCTCCTCATTCATTGTTCTTTTCTTATTAGATAGGTAATTTTCAATTTTGTCCAATATTGTTTTCACCATAATGATTACATGTATTTAATATTTGCTAATTATGCTAACACTAGATGGTAGCCCAATTCTAACGCATCGGGTATTCTAGAATATGTATTTATGTATGTATATAGCAGCCACATAATATATAGCACAGGCCACATGGGCGGACATACCGCCGGTTCAACCGGTGCAGCTGCACCGGGGCCCGGAGGCTCTGGGGGGGCCCTGCAGGGCGGCTAATATAGAGGGCAATGTGGCCAGTCTATCCGGCCCCGAGGCTCTGGGGGCCCCCTGGCCAGATTGCCCTCATGTGCGGCAGGCATTGAGCAATCCCTGCAGCTCCGCTGCCTGCAAGAGAAAATGGCTACGGATCTGCAGGTAATGGATGCTTCCTGCTTCCTTTCTCACACAGACAGCAGCGGCTCAGCTGAATGACATCATCATTCCGCGCTGCGGCTGTGCGAGACAGGAAGCTGCCGGCGTGCAGCTTCAGGATAGGATCCGTGCGCAGAGGTCTTCTTCACGGCTGCTCCTCCTCCCGGCTCGTCCTGTCTGGCACCTTCTCCCTGCACACACTTCCAGCCTGTGCAGAACGGCGTCTGCACACTCATGCCTGGAAGGAAGCTGGAGCTGTGCAGGACCTCAATCACCCCCTGAACAGGAGGTAAAGAACGGTCTGAATGTGACGGATTGTTTAGAGAGTTAAGAGAGGAGGCAGGTGCTGCAGTCAGAGACTAGAAGCAGTGATTTACTGACTGTGACCCCCGGAGCTTTGTGTTCTCTGGTCAGTGCAGGATTTTCATCCACACACAGCAGGGACCAGAGAGCTCAGAACTTGGGAACACAGTCACTAAATCACTGCGTCTATTCTCTGACGGGACTCCAGTCATCACTGCAGTATCAGATCCAGGCTGGGACTGACCCCTGAGCCCATCCCTCAGTGAAGACTTTTTCACATATACTGTATCTGTTGCATTAAACACACAGGTACAATACATAGACACATATAAGGGTATGTTTCCACTGTCAGTAAACTCTGCGGATTGGACGCTGTGTACATCCGCAGCATCCAGTCCGCAGCGTCCTGATGTTACAGCATAGTGCATGAGATTTCAAGGAATCCAATGTCCACTATGTATGCAGCGGCACCCGCAGCTTCCCTGCAGAGACGGACATGCGGCACATCTTTCTAGACCGTAGCATGTCTATTTATCTTGCGGAGATGCTCAGTCTCCACAAGATAAATATCACAGTCCAATGTATAGGATGCGGTGATTCCGCATGTGTTCAATGAACACATGCGGAAGCATCACTCGTACAAAAGCCGGCAGCGCTTTGGACCGAGCGGACATGTGCTGCATCCAAAGCGCTGCCGATTCCTGACCGTGGAACCATACCCTTATACATTAATGTATACTATGTCACATATGCAGTAGACACAGGTGTTTATTATACATGGGCATATTCTACAGTATATATATATATATATATATAATGTAGCTTTGTCGCCTTTAAAGAAGGGGGGGCCCAGACACATTTCCTGCACAGGGGCCCCAAGCTGTCTGTGTCCGCCCCTGACAGGCCATGTAGTATATAGGAGCCATGTAGTATATAGCAGACAAATACTACGTGGCCTGTGCTATATACTATGTGGCTGCTATATACATACATATTGTAGAATACCCAATGCGTTAATACAGGCCATGCAGTATATAACACAGCCACGTACTATATAACACAGTATACAGCAGCCACGTAGTATATAACACAGGCGATGTAGTATATAACACAGGCCACGCAGCATATAACACTGGCCACGTAATATATAGCACAGCTCACGCAGTATATAGCAGCCATGTAGTATATAACACTGCCCACGCAGTATATAGCAGCCACGTAGTATATAACACTGCCCACGCAGTATATGGCAGCCACGTAGTATATAACACTGCCCACGCAGTATATAACAGTGGCCACGTAATATATAGCACAGCCCACAGAGTATATCACACAGCCCACATAGTATATAACATTGCCTATGTAGTATATAGCAGCCACGCGGTATCTAACACAGCCCACGTAGTATACAGCAGTGTGGGCACCATATCCCTGTTAAAAAAATAATTAAAATAAAAAAATAGTTATATACTCACCCCTGGGATCCACCGAAGCTCCGGCGATACGCGTGCGGCTGCCGCCATCTTCCGTTCCCAGGATGCATTGCGAAATTACCCAGATGACTTAGCTACTTGGATTTCCATGACAGACAGAGGCCGCGACCAATGAATATCTGTGACAGAAAGAAAGAAAGACAGAAGGACAGACAGAAAGACGGAAGTGACCCTTAGACAATTATATAGTAGATTCATTGCATTAAAACAAAAAATAAAACACTAATACTTTCCTTCTTTTAGGACCTGATATATGCGGCACAATCCATGAAAAAGTTCATGTTATACTGAGTTATAAGGAGAAATATCATTTAATAACCAAGAATATAACAGCCAAGGTAATGTGTTATAGCACCGGTATTGGCCATACACATGAGATGTGCATTCTATCAGCTGAGCACAATCATTTTTACTGGACAGCCATCTAAAGCATATGGGGGCCACTTGTTCTCCCCAGACAGCATGTGTCGGGGGGTAAGGAGGATTAGGAAGTTGGATTTCGACTGCCCCATCATTCTGTTTTCCGGAAAATAAACTGATGCCAGGGATGTCTGTCAGCCGCTTGCTCCTCTTTTCCATTCAGAACACATGCACGCTCGGGGTGTGCATGCATATAGCTGGTTTTAGATAGACTGCTAGTAGTGATGAGTGAATATGATCGGATAATTTGCTATCTGAGCATGCTTGTGTGCTAACCGAGTGTCCTCGGCGTGCTCGAAAAATATGTTTGAGTCCTCGCAGCTGCATATCTCACGACTGTTCGACAACTGCAACACATGCAGGGATTGCCTGTTTGTTAGGCGTGTAGGTGGGCCGGTTGTGCAATACTGAATAGCTACATACTGTACTATTCTTATAGAAAAAAAAAAAAAAATCTTAAAGCATGCAGCTGATGATTTTGTTTTTATGTCTGAACAGCACGATGAGCTCACACACTTGTACACTCTGATTATCCGACCGAACAACTCATATGCAGTGAAGATTGATAATGAGGTGGTGGCCAACGGTACATTGGAGGATGACTGGGACTTCTTACTACCTCGGATAATCAAAGATGAAAATGCCACGAAGCCAGCCGACTGGGACGATAGAGTTAAAATTGAAGATCCTAATGAGCAACGGCCAGAAGTGAGTAACTAATTCAGTGCTATAACATTAAAAAAAAAGGTTGTGTGAGATTAGAAAAATAGGAACCATGTCTTCCAAAAACAAAACCACCACCTGTCTACAGCTTGGACAACCCCTTTAAAGGGAGTAGAGGAGTGAAGGGAGGAGGAACAGAGGAGATGTAACATCGCCTATTGTGATTGGTGGATCCTGTGTTATCAGCTGTTTGTAGAGGAGTTAACTGTCATTATATAGAAAAAGGATATATGGCACTCCTGCTTGATCAACTCTGGTGCCTAAGTAGGGTTCCAATTTGTAACAATAAATCTGACATTCAGGATAGTTTGACTGTACAACAGATTTATTTGGCAATCCACAAATTAACGTTTCGGCCTGTTTAGACCTTCATCAGAACTGATTGCCATGTGGGAACTGTCAGAGAACAGTGCTGATAAGGGCGATCCGAATTGCTGTAGATAGGCCATGTAAGGCCCCTTTCACACTTCAGTTGATGCCGCCGGATCCGTTTTTTTCTCATAGACTTGTATCAGCGACGGATTGCGATGGATGACCTTACGTTTCATTCGTTGTTCGCCGGATCCCTCGAAAATTGTCTGTCCGGCGGCTGGAGACAACGGACAAAGTAAAGTTTTTGTGTCCGTTAAAAAAAACAGACAGTGACGGATCCGTCGGATTCTGTTTTTTTAAACTGAGCATGCTCCGATTTTTTTTGAGGATCCAATAGCCAGATCAGCTAGTTGGATCCGGCGAAAAAAACGGATCTGTTGCATCAGTTTTTCACAATCTGTGACGTGTGAGGACTTGAGGAACTCCTAGGGTGGACCCACCGAACCGTGACAACGAATCTCCCACGGGCGAGCTGACCTGGTGAATCACCCCCTATACAGGAGGCGTTAGGGGCGGACCCAGGGGAGACTATCGCCACGACAGCTGGTATGCAAGGATGGACAACAGGAGTCACAAATTGGAATCAGAAAGGACTGGCGGAGAGACTGGTACAGAGGAGACACAGGAACACAGACTAGACAGAAAACATGGGTAGGCAGGCAACACCTAGACACGGGAACACAGGCAGGATCAAGGCACTGGCGGCCAGGCAGGCACTAGGAGAGAACAAAGGAGAGGACCAGGGTTAGAACAAAGGAAAAAGCAGCAAGGGAACGCAGCGAACAAGGTTGGCAGGGAGGACCGCAGGGAGGCGTGGGGCCAGAATCACTTGTGGAACACAAATGACAATCAGGCAAAGCCAAGAGGAAGAGGCTGCCTGATAAGTAGAGCGTGCCTCAGGACTTCCGGGTTGGGGTCCTCCAGGAGAATAGAGTGGACAGGAAGAGCGCTGAACCCAGTGGGTGTGCGCACCCGACGGAGAACAGGAGCCAGGCGCAAGCACAGAGGAGCAGACACCGGGCAACGGACACCAGCTGCAGGGGCGTGCCGGGATGCCGAGGATCGGTAAGTATGCCTGGGCTCAGGGTGCGGTGACGTGACAGTATAATTTAGACCTAGCTGTCACTAACTACTCCCATATATACTGTTCTTCATAGTATTCCCCTCAATGCATATAATATCCCTTCCCCTTACGCCCCCTCGCCCAAGGCTAGAAAGAAATTTTGCCAAGATTCGGGGAGCCTGGATGTTCTCCCGAGGCTCCCAGGATCTCTCCTCAGGACCAAAGCCCTTCCAATCAACCAAAAACAAAGTCTTCCCTCTTAGCTTTCTCATGGCAAGAATGCCCTTAACTTCAAAAACATCATCCGCGGAAACAGGCTGAGGCGAATGAGCAGTCGTGGCATGAAACTGGTTGAGAATAACTGGCTTCAGGAGAGAAACATGGAGCACAGAGGAGCAGACGCCGGGCAACGGACACCAGCTGCGGGGGTGCGCCGGGACGCCGAGAATCGGTAAGTATGGCGGGGCTCAGGGAGCAGCGACGTGACATGACGGATCCATTTTTTTCAAAATTGGACAGATTGTGACTGATGGGAAAAAACTGATGTGTGAAAGGGGCCTTAACTGTCATAATAATCCTCTGTCTCTGCTGAAAACTCTTCCGGAAAGGACAGGAAATTAGAGTCTCATGGACCAGACGTCAATCACAGGACTATAAATCTTTCACATTCTTTATCTATGAACTGTTCCAATATTTACCGCCACAACTGTTTATCCATCTGCCATAATGGTTCTTCTTCACTTGTCTCATCTATTGCATTATTTCTGTGTCTTGTTGTGCCTAAATATGAGACTCTTCAGATTTTGTGTTATTTTATGCCCGATGAACAGACCTGAGTAGTCTCGAAAACTGCAATTTGTTACCATCTTTCAGTTAGCCATTAAAAGGTATCAACTGAGGACTCTCAAATTTTAATATTTTTCTACCCACTGGCTAACATGGTACAAAGATATATATCTTTCCTGTACTCCTCAACATTGAAATTGAAAATCTAAGAGGAAAAGTCAAGGTATTCTGTAAATCACAGTGTCTATAGACACATTACTGATGTAAAAATGGAATCAAAATATTTGAAACATCTCGATTTATTCAGTGTCGAGTATGAGCGCCACGTGCAGAAATCCCCAATCCTGTAATTTCCATAATTCCATGACTTTTTGCAGTTTAAATGTTAAAGGTAACCTGTCACCCCTTCCCCATGTGTTTGTAACTAAAAGAGCCACCTTGTGCTACGCTAATGCTGTATTCTGACAAGGTGGCTCTTTTAGTTCTGGTTCCTGGCACTGCTGCAATAATCGTTTTTGAAATTTGTCCCCCATACCTTGAAATCGCCACAGGGGCAGGTCTTTCCCTCCTAATCCAGATGCCTCACAGCCGTCACTCATGGCCTTTGCGCGCCGGGCGCCGCCTCCTCTTCCTTCATTATCGTCCCCGGCGCCTGCACTGTAAGGCTATATTCACACTTAGCGGTTTTTACCGCGGAACCGCCGCGATTTTGATGCTGCGGGTCCGCAGCAGTTTCCATAGCGTTTACAGTAACATGTAAACCCTATGGAAACCGCAAACCGCTGTGCACATGCTGCGGGAAAAACCGCGCGGGAACGCAGCGGTTTACAACCCGCAGCATGTCACTTCTTTGTGCAGAATCGCTGCGATTCTGCACCCATAGGAATACATTGAACCGCTTACTTCCCGCATGGGGCTGTGCCCATGTTGCGGGAAGTAAGCGGATAATGTGCGGGTGGTACCCGGGGTGGAGGAGAGGAGACTCTCCTCCAGGCCCTGGGAACCATATTTGGGGTTAAAAAATAAAAAATCTGGTTATACTCACCCTCTGATGTCCGGAGCTCCTGGGCGCTGCACGCGGCTGTCCGGTCAGAGTTGCTGTGCGACCAGGACCTGCGGTGACGTCGCGGTCACATGACCGTGACGTCACGAAGGGTCCTTCTCGCACAGCATCTCTGGAACCGGACCGCCGGGTGCAGCGCCGAGGGATCGGGACGTCAGAGGGTGAGTATAACCAATTTTTATTATTTTTAACATTACTATTGATGCTGCATATTGCTGCATATGCAGCATCAATAGTATAGGCGGAAACCCGCAGCGGAAAACGCGGAACAAACCGCGATAAATCTGCAGGGAGAACCGCAGTTGTTTTGCCCTGCAGATTTATCAAATCCGCTGCGGGAAAACCCGCAGAGGGACGCCGCAAGGTGTGAACATAGCCTAAGTTTGAAGGGCAGCGCAACTGCGCCTGCCCCCAAAAAATAAAAATTACAGCGCAGGCGCCGGGGAACTAAAAGAGTCACCTTGTCAGAATGCAGCATTAGTGCAGCACAAGGTGGCTCTTTTAGTTACAAACGCCTGGGGGAAGGGGGGGGGGGACAGGTTCCCTTTAAGGATTGTATACATGTTTTTGGAAGGAATTTCCCTCTAATAAATGGGCATCTCAACTCTTATTTTACTTACTGCATTACTGAGGCCTCAGCAGCAATAAAATAACAAATAGCAAAAATTAATTTTGAATGTAGTTGATTTATCGCCTTACATTTGTACGACATCCAGAAGAACAAAAAATATCAAACAAAGTAAAAATTCCTGTGCCTATTTTGTAGGACTGGGATGAGACAGAGTTTATTACAGATCCGGAGTCAAAGCGGCCGCATGACTGGGACTCCAGCATGGATGGGGAGTGGGAACCTCCGATGATTCCAAATCCAAAATACAAGGTATGAATATAATAAATTGAACTCCTAGCATGATAAATTAAAATGTATGAGTCTACGCAATCCTCTGTAAGATTCACACATCTGCAAATCTCTTTCCAGTCTGTATCTGAGCAGGTAACGTGTTTCAGCTGATTAGCTCAGAGTATTTTCTATACTGGATAAAATTGTATCTATCTTCTACCAGAGAGCAGACTTTGTAAAGGCGTACAGCTCCGATGCCAGCACCGTTCCACTAGCTCTCCCGGGGCTCCCATGACATAACCAATGTCACGCGATCCCTGAGCAAAATCAGCGGCAGCTTCACTCTCCCTGCCTTTGGACAAATTACATACATCCGGAGGAAGAGAGAGCTCCCTATTCAGAATACTTTTACCTATATGCACAGTTTGCTGTAAAAAAAAAATAAAAAATTGTGCTTTATTAACCCTTCCCAGGTCCAGCGCTGTGTCTCCGGCGCTGTCCCATTCTCTGTTATTTCACCATAGCACAGGGGTGTCAAACTGCATTCCTCGAGGGCTGCAAACAGGTCATGTTTTCAGGATTTCCTTGTACTGCACAGGTGATAATTTAATCACCAACTCATTATTTGTGTAGGTGATTAAATTATCACCTGTGCAGTACAAGGAAATCCTGAAAACATGACCTGTTTGCAGCCCTCGAGGAATGCAGTTTGACACCCCTGCCATAGCAGTTCTTGCTGTCAACACCAGCAGAACGGCTGAGTTCAGTGATCGGTTGCTTTCATGCTGTCACCGCTGCAGCCGAACAACGATACTGGGGAAGCAGGAGAGACACAGAGCTGGGCTTGGGGAGGGTAAGCAAAGCGCACTTTTGTTTTTACAACAAACTATGAAGCTAGGGAAATGTTTTCTGAAAGGGGACAACTTCTTTCATGAATTAGGTGCACATTATTCCAGTTTACTTTTTTTTCCCCCTGGTCTTAATATTTTCTCCCCAATGTGAATGAAAATTTGAGTTAATTACCCTAGATACCAGCGATTACATTAATGTCACCTTCTCTTTCCTACAACAGGGAATTTGGCAATCAAAAATAATAGATAATCCAAACTATCAAGGAGATTGGGTCCGGCCTGATATTGATAATCCAGATTATGTGCCAGATGACACGTTATATAGATATGACGAGCTTGGGGTTATTGGACTGGATCTCTGGCAGGTGGGTGGTCTACACTATACATAGCTCATCATTTTTTGGCTGCATTATATTCACTGATAATCTGGCTATAACTTTTGGAAACTTAGATAACAAACTGTGGAATAGCAAGCATCGACATTAAAGGGGTTAGCCCAAGCACGATATTAATCATCTGTACAAGGGGTAGGTGAGATAGCTGGGGGTCCCACTGGCCATAAGTGGGCTTGTTGGATGGAGGTAGGGGCTGCCACAAGGGCAGTGATGACATATCTTAAGCGACCTGACGTGTCCCTCTTGTGGCCACAGAACGTGAGCCGTCAACATAGATCAGCCCTAATATTTAATCACTGGGAAGCTACACATCTGACATTGCTGTAAATGGTATCCATGCGTGATTCATCCACTTTAAAGCACCAGATTAATTAATGAGATAAAGATGAATTAATTGATGTGAAAGCCAAGGGCTGTGCAGCGCCCCAGAGACCTGGTCGTTGCAGTATGGCCCCAAGGCGAGTAGCGGTACGTCCGATGGCACTAAGGAGTTCTCCTGACCAGATATCACCAGAACACATTACACTTCACACTCCGGCCACTAGGGGGAGCAAAGGGCTTTATTTATTGGGCCACTCCCCACACTGGTAAAACTAGGGGCTGGGGAGGAAGTTAGTCAGAAGCTGACTGGGTTGGAACCAGGCAACATCCCGTGGCAGGGGGTGTTGCGGGGAGAAGACACAGGGGGGTCCCTGTCAGGCGTGGGAACCTGGCAGGTGCCTAGCGACAGAAAGGAACGTTACGGAACCGCGCCTGCACACCTTGCGGCGGTATCCTAAGGAAGAGACAAGAGAGGAAGAATATTGTGGAACAGTGTAAACGAGATCAGCACAAAGGAGAGCCAGTAAGAGTCGTGCCGAGAGAGGAAGGCAACATCTTACTGAGGCGCGTAGTCAGTGGCCGGATCACCGTAGGAGTAACTGACTTCACGCATTACTTCAAATTCCGCTGGACAGTCAATTATAGGTTGGCTGTCTACCTTCTACACCTACGAAGACATAGGGGGCAACATTGGGAGAGGGGCGTCTCTAGGGTCCCGGAAGACCTCCAAGCCTTCCCGTCAAACGGGTGGCGTCCTAGCCATACTTTATCTGGGGGACGTTAGAAACTAGCAACATCTGGAACCAAAGAACGAGGGGGAGGAAAGCTGTAGAGAACGAACGAACGAGAACAGCAGCTGTGAGGACTATTCTGAATGCTCAGCAGGGTAGGACTACAACACACAGGCGCTATTGGTAGGCAACGATTTCCATCTGCGAGGGAAACTCTGGATGTGCCCATCGGACCGGCCGGTCTCTGATAGCCCGGTTGAACGTGCTCTGGACTGAGTGTACTGAAGCCTTCAGTAAAAGGTAAAGAGACTGCAACCTTGTGTCCTCGTTATTGACTGCACCTCACACCATCACCATCCACCTTACTGGGAAGCCCTGGGGATATACTTCACCTGTGGGAAAGTATACCATCCAGCTGCCATTCCATCACCCCAGCGGACCCCACAGCAGCGTCGGTCACCCTGACCGAACACCACAGGTGGCGTCATGAACTCCTCACAGACTGTACCACCTTCATTGGACGCCCCTTAGCAGGGTCGCGGACCGGGTCTAGCCACCGTGACAGCCTCAGAACCGAACCAGAGAGGCCCGTTACCGAAACGACGTGGCCCTGTGTCTGGGGGCGCTCCAGCTGCATCTGGGAGCGATCACATTATTGTCTTGGTCATATACATTTTTAAAGTACTAAAGATAAGGCTTATTGGAGGTTTTCTTCTTCCTTTTTAGGTGAAATCTGGAACAATTTTTGATAACTTTCTTATAACAAATGATGAAGAGTTAGCTGAGAAAATTGGAAATGAAACCTGGGGGGAAACCAGGGTAAGAAACTAATGGATGTAATTATTGAGCACAATATGTTATGACTAGAGATGAGCGAATATACTCATTGCTCGGGTGACCTACGAGTATTTGTTAGTGTTCGGACATTAAGTTTTCATCGACTCAGTTGAATGATTTACAGCTATTAGCCAGGCTGAGTACATGTGGGGGTTGCCTGGTTGCTATCATCGCCTCAGCTGAATGATTTACAGCTATTAGCCAGGCTGAGTACATGTGGGGGTTGCCTGGTTGCTAGGGAATCCCCACGTGTAATCAAGCTGGCTAATAGCTGTAAATCATTCAGCTGCGGCGATGAAAACTTAACCTCTGAACACTAACAAATACTCGGAGGTCACTCGAGCAACGAGTACACTCGCTCATCACTAGTTAAGTCCAATCAAATGTTAAATCATATCTTAGCAGTGTGCTAAGTGGTGATGTCACTGTGTGATCCATGGTGGTCCGAACACTAGGACCCTAAAAAAGCTCCAGAGCCAAAGTATGGTGGCCATCAAATGGTGAATGTGCTGCTTCTCATTTGCTCTTTATACTGTATATAGAGTTCATTCTCCAATTCACAAGCATTCTCCAATCAGGCAGTGAAGACATATCCAAGCAGTATAAAGTCATTTAATATACCGTATATATTCGAGCCGACCCCCCTAATTTTGCCACAAAAAACTGGGAAAACTTAATGACTCGAGTATAAGCCTAGGGTGGAAAATGCAGCAGCTACCGGTAAATGTCAAAAGTAAAAATAGATACCAATAAAAGTAAAATTAATTGAGACATCAGTAGGTTAAATGTTTTTGAATATCCATATTGAATCAGGAGCCCCATATAATGCTCCATAAAGTTTATGATGGCCCCATAAGATGCTCCATATTAAAATATGCCCCATATAATCCTGCATAAAGGTTAATAATGGCCTGATAAGATGCTCCATAGACACATTTGCCCAATATAATGCTGCCCAAATGCTGATTATGGCCCCATAAGATGCTCGATAAAGATATTTCCCCCATATAATGCTGCACAAACCTTGATTATGGCATCATAAGATGCTCCATACAGACACTTGCCCCATATAGTGCCGCACAAACGTTGATTATGGCCCCATAAGATGATCCATAAAGATACTTGCGCCATATAGTGCTGCACAAACGTTGACTATGGCCCCATATGATGCTCCATAAAGATATTTGCACCATATAGTGATGCACAAACATTGATTATGGCTCCATACAGACACTTGCCCCATTTGCTGTTGCTGCGATAAAAAAATAAAAAATCACATACTCGCCTCTCATTGCTCAGGCCCCCGGCACTTTCAATATTCACCTGCTCCTCGTTCCGGCGCCGCTCCATCTTCAGCATCTAACCACGTCACCACGCCCTCTGACCTGAGCGTCACTGCAGAAGAAGCTGAAGACGGAGCGGCGCCGGAACGAGGAGTAGGTGAATATCGCGCAGTGCCCCCCTCCCCATTATACTCACCTGCTCCTGGCGCGGTGCAGTCCCTGTTTCCCCGGCGCTGCAGCTTCTTCCTGTATTGAGCGGTCACCATTACCGCTCATTACAGTAATGAATATGCGGTTCCACCCCTATAGGAGGTGGAGCTGCATATTCATTACTGTAATGAACGGTACCATGTGACCGCTCAGTACAGGAAGAAGCTGGGGCGCCGGGAAGCCAGGGACCTGCAGAGACCGCGCCAGGAGTAGGTGAGTATAATTAGATAGCCCCGCTCCCCCTCCCCTGCCGACCCCTGGGTATGAATCGAGTATAAGCCGAGAGGGGGACTTTCAACCCCCAAAAATGGGCTGAAAATCTCGGCTTTTACTCGAGTATATACGGTAGTTATAAATCACACTATATCAGTCGGACGCCTCTCACACAGCCAAACCAGTGTAAACCGAAACAAATTGTCTGCAAATTGAGATTCTGGTTTGGCTTTTATCCTAAGTCATGTGACAAGGCTCGTTAAAGGGTCAACATTGACTTGTAGGATTGCTACCTTCCAATAGGTGGCACTAGAGTTCTAGTACCAGTACTAGACCAGTTATGACTTGTATTGTTTAAGATTATTGTACTTGTTTTTATTATGTATACCCCTCCTCACATGTAAAGCGCCATGGAATAAATGGCGCTATAACAATAAATAATAATAATAATAATAGTTCTCTTCCTCTCTGAAGAGACAACTTGCATAATTAAAAAAATACATTAACCAGACACAGGGGGTGATATCATAAAATAATTTAATTAAATTGTTTGTAAATTACTTATATAGTTTAAGTAGCTACATATAATACCATCTAAATTACATCATACCATAAAAATTCATTTATCATGTTTGTTTAACTATTAAAATATTGATTTTAAAATAATACTGTATAAAATGCTTGATCCCCATATGACTTTAGTGCCATAGGATCAGTGTGATTTACAGTATTGTGGAGTGTTACCCTCTTGTATAGAGATGGCCTTTGGGTAGTATCATTTAACGTTAGTAAAGTATGTTACTTTTGTCTTTATTTAGATATTGTGCTTATGTATTGGGTAAAGAGGGTGATTTGTATCAACATGAGAGACTTGGGGTCCTTCAAGCCATTGGCACCCCAGATCTTGTGACCTTTGGGGGCAGATACACTGAGCTCGTGATGTCGCTCCACAGAAAGAAGTCACAGGGTGTTAGATCTTTTGATTGTGTAGGTCCGGTCAGCACAACACTGGCGAATCGTTATTGCATTGCAGCTGATTCAACTTTCTGGTAGAGTTTCATTCAAGTATTATGGAGGTGCAGCATCCTGCTGATAAAATACGTTTGACAGATCATCTTCTATCTGTCACATAAACCATTTGTTTAACATGTCCAGATAGGAGAAGCCAGAGTCAGTATCCTCGGCAAAAAAATAAGGGAGTGTAGACTTTGCCCGGTCATCTTCTGTTAGTTGTGATTAGCCGGAACGCTCAAGGGTTTGCTGGGAGGACCACAGGTCACTTCTCAAAATAAGTCTATGAGAGCCAGAAGAGTTTCGTACGACTAACATTGACAGTGACTGTTAGATGTGACTTCCGGAGCTGTGGGAGCAAGATGGCAGAGCAGGGGCGGAGCGGTGTCAGGAAGAGCAGCAGATGATGGCTAGGAAATATTTTACTGCAGGCAGGTTGCAGACATTAATGATACCACTCTGACGGTGAAATAAACAAAAACTGCCAGAGAGGTGCTTTAATGTTTAATTAGAGGAAAAGGTAAGAATACAAAAGTTGATGACTAAAAAGACTAAAGTGTAGCAAAATAACATCAGTACTATAAAATTACTACCAGCAGGTGGTAGCAAAGTAATTTACTATAATGTTAAGAGGAACCTTATCTGCAGATAATCTGCAGTTTAAAAGCCATAGCATTATAGTTCTATACTGCCGCCACACTTAAAGTGCAGTTAAGATACCGTTACACTTAACGATTTACCAACGATCACGACCAGCGATACGACCTGGCCGTGATCGTTGGTAAGTTGTTGTGTGGTCGCTGGAGAGCTGTCACACAGACAGCTCTCCAGCGACCAACGATGCCGAAGTCCCCGGGTAACCAGGGTAAACATCGGGTTACTAAGCGCAGGGCCGCGCTTAGTAACCCGATGTTTACCCTGGTTACCATTGTAAAAGTAAAAAAAAAAAACAGTACATACTTACATTCCGGTGTCTGTCACGTCCCCCAGCGTCAGCTTCCCGCACTGACTGTGAGCGCCGGCCGGACGTAAAGCAGAGCACAGCGGTGACGTCACCGCTGTGCTTTACGGCTGGCGCTCACAGTCAGTGCGGGAAGCTGAAGGCGAGGGGCATGACAGACACTGGAATGTAAGTATGTACTGTTTTTTTTTTACTTTTACAATGGTAACCAGGGTAAATATCGGTTTACTAAGCGCGGCCCTGCGGCCCACAATTGACCCCATCTTGGAAAGTAGACCCCCTAAGGAACTTATATAGATGTGTGTTGAGCACTTTGAACGCCCAATTGTTTCACTAAAGTTTAGAATGTAGAGCCGTGAACATTAAAAAATCATTTTTTTTCCACAAAATGATCTTTTAGCCCGCAATTTTTAATTTTCCCAAGGGTAACTGGAGAAATTGGACTGCAAAAGTTGTTGTCCAATTTGTCCTGAGTATCACAGCACGATGACTGACCAGCACCATGACTGACCACAGCACGGTGACTGACCACAGCACGATGACTGACCAGCACCACGACTGACCAGCACCATGACTGCCAAAAGCACAGTGACTGACTAGCATGATGACTGATCACAGCACCTGATGCTTTTTTGTGTTCTCTTCCTTGTTAGGAACCAGAGTCCAAAATTAAAAAAATGCAGGACGAGGAAAGGGATGCAAAGGATGAAAAGAAGCAAAGATGGAAAAAGTTAGAGCAAGAATTTGCAAAACTCGATGAACTAGAGAAGCAAGAAAAAGAAAGACAGTCAAACCTGCGAAAAAAATTGCGAAAACAATATGGATTAGAGCCACCGGCAGAACAGACACAGCTACCTCAGCCTCCGCCACCTAAAGACGAGCTGTGAACAGAACTGTATCCCAACCTTGGCCAACTTGTCTGACCACCTCAGGTGGCAAATATGGATCTCCTGATTAAATGATATAGGAGACTGTTCAGTTTGGACAGTCAGAAAATATTGGGACATAAGTAGAGAAGGACATAGTTATATAGGTAGCACACTGCACAACATTTCTACACCTTCAGTTCTCCTGACCTCTGAAGGGCAGTTGCATCTTCCAAAGGTAAAAAATGGTGCAACTGTATGAGCATATAAGGTGCATACACGAGTCGTATGAGAACAACTGCGCCATCATCACTTACATTTCCTTTATGATGGGTACATAATGATGATGGTGCGATGTACGACAGGTCCGGCTTATCATCCACTCCTCTCTCTAGCTGAAGTTATATATGAAGAGGATTCACACTGTGCAGTCAAAAAGTGTTTTCACTACAATTTTCATGAAATTGGTACAATGCAATGTTTTCCTAAATTGTGCAACATTCACGTACAATTAATCCATTTTTATTTTATTATTTGAAGGCAAGTTAATAGAAGATCAATCTTATTGTTATTTCTTCTTTTTATCTTCCAAAACATTTATATGTTATGGTAATTTTACCCAAGCCAATCCAGGTGATTTACTGCCCTGTCTAGACTGGACGCCAAACATGTAACGTGCACAGAACAATTGTTAACATGATCGTTCTGTCCCCATACAGCATCATGTTATCGGCAGCACATCAGTTTACACTGGATACAATGCAATGATATTTATGCTTGCAATAAAAGCATGACACCCACCAAATGAGTGTGTTTTTCATTCATTGCTTGTTTGGATGAGCTGATAGTTGTGCTCAAATGATGTCTGGCTACATAATCATTACTTTATCTTATCCTTACATACCTCAGCAGCTTGCTCAAAGTACTGTCCCATCAGGGCAAACCTTGTCCATATGACCTAATTGAACATGGGCATCATATACAGGTCCTTCTCAAAAAATTAGCATATAGTGTTAAATTTCATTATTTACCATAATGTAATGATTACAATTAAACTTTCATATATTATAGATTCATTATCCACCAACTGAAATTTGTCAGGTCTTTTATTGTTTTAATACTGATGATTTTGGCATACAACTCCTGATAACCCAAAAAACCTGTCTCAATAAATTAGCATATCAAGAAAAGGTTCTCTAAACAACCTATTACCCTAATCTTCTGAATCAACTAATTAACTCTAAACACATGCAAAAGATACCTGAGGCTTTTATAAACTCCCTGCCTGGTTCATTACTCAAAACCCCCATCATGGGTAAGACTAGCGACCTGACAGATGTCAAGAAGGCCATCATTGACACCCTCAAGCAAGAGGGTAAGACCCAGAAAGAAATTTCTCAACAAATAGGCTGTTCCCAGAGTGCTGTATCAAGGCACCTCAATGGTAAGTCTGTTGGAAGGAAACAATGTGGCAGAAAACGCTGTACAACGAGAAGAGGAGACCGGACCCTGAGGAAGATTGTGGAGAAGGACCGATTCCAGACCTTGGGGAACCTGAGGAAGCAGTGGACTGATTCTGGTGTGGAAACATCCAGAGCCACCATGCACAGGCGTGTGCAGGAAATGGGCTACAGGTGCCGCATTCCCCAGGTAAAGCCACTTTTGAACCATAAACAGCGGCAGAGGCGCCTGACCTGGGCTACAGAGAAGCAGCACTGGACTGTTGCTAAGTGGTCCCAAGTACTTTTTTCTGATGAAAGCAAATTTTGCATGTCATTCGGAAATCAAGGTGCCAGAGTCTGGAGGAAGACTGGGGAGAAGGAAATGCCAAAATGCCTGAAGTCCAGTGTCAAGTACCCACAGTCAGTGATGGTGTGGGGTGCCATGTTAGCTGCTGGTGTTGGTCCACTGTGTTTCATCAAGGGCAGGGTCAATGCAGCTAGCTATCAGGAGATTTTGGAGCACTTCATGCTTCCATCGGCTGAAATGCTTTATGGAGATGAATATTTCATTTTTCAGCACAACCTGGCACCTGCTCACAGTGCCAAAACCACTGGTAAATGGTTTACTGACCATGGTATTACTGTGCTCAATTGGCCTGCCAACTCTCCTGACCTGAACCCCATAGAGAATCTGTGGGATATTGTGAAGAGAAAGTTGAGAGACGCAAGACCCAACACTCTGGATGAGCTTAAGGCCGCTATTGAAGCATCCTGGGCCTCCATAACATCTCAGCAGTGTCACAGGCTGATTGCCTCCATGCCACGCCGCATTGAAGCAGTCATTTCTGCCAAAGGATTCCCGACCAAGTATTGAGTGCATAACTGAACATTATTATTTGATGGTTTTTTTGTTTGTTATTAAAAAACACTTTTATTTGAATGGATGGGTGAAATATGCTAATTTATTGAGACAGGTTTTTTGGGTTATCAGGAGTTGTATGCCAAAATCATCAGTATTAAAACAATAAAAGACCTGACAAATTTCAGTTGGTGGATAATGAATCTATAATATATGAAAGTTTAATTGTAATCATTACATTATGGTAAATAATGAAATTTAACACTATATGCTAATTTTTTGAGAAGGACCTGTATAGGGTTACCTTGCTCCAGGATTCATCATTAGGCCAGCCTAGGCTCTACAATGTGTATATAGCTAAATTATGTGTTTGCAACGGGTCTTGAGCTGATCAACTAATTGATGCAACTGGTCCGATATGCAGTTTCGGACTGGCTCAAATGGAAACAGGTGGCTCCCCCGGTGGAAGCATAATATTTAATAATGTCTCAAGTCCCCCCATATATAGTTCTCCTCTACACAGCATGATGCCCTCCACAGCTCCCTATACACAGCATGGTGTCACCCACAGCTCTCTATACACAGCATGATGCCCCTCACAGCTCCCTTTACACAGCATGATGCCCCCCACAGCTCCCTATACACAGCATGATGTCACCCACATCTCCTTATACACAGCATGATGCCCCCCACAGCTCCCTATACACAGCATGATGTCACCCACATCTCCTTATACACACCATGATGCCCCCCACATCTCCTTATACACAGCATGATGTCACCCACAGCTCCCTATACACAGCATGATGCCCCCCACAGCTCCCTATACACAGCATGATGTTACCCACAGCTCCCTACACACAGCATGATGCCCCCCATATACACAGCATGATGTCCCCCACAGCTCCATGTACACAGCTTGGTGGGCCTCACAGTAGCCCCCTCCCACTGTATGACAGCACCAAGTAGACCCCCACACCGCAGGACAGCCCCCATTGTATGATGGCCCTTAGCAGCCCTCCAACACTGTATGATGGCCCACAGTAGTCCCCCACACTGTAATATGGTCTCCAGTAGTACTTCAACACTGTATGCATGGCCCCCATTAGTCCCCCCACACTGTATACATGGCCTCCAGTAGTCCCCCCAAAAATGTATGCTTGGGCCCCAGTAGTCCTTCAACACTGTATGCATGGCTCCCAGTAGTCCCCCCACACTGTATACATGGCCCCCAGTAGTCCCCCCACACTGTATACATGGCCGCCAGTAGTCCCTCCAAAAATGTATGCTTGGTCCCCAGTAGTCCTTCGACACTGTATGCATGGTTCCCAGTAGTCCCCCACACTGTATACATGGCCTCCAGTAGTCCCCCACACTGTATGGATGGCCCCTAGTAGTCCCACCACACTGTATGGATGGCCACCAGTAGTCCCACCACACTGTATGGATGGCTCCTAACATCCTTATATGCAGTACAAGACATTTGATTCACTATAAAAAAGACAATGGCAACATCTCATCATTCATTTAACAAGCTACCTGTCACGCTCGCAGGTGGTGCACGTGTTTCGTAGACCCACTGTACCAAGGACCAGACCAACCCTGGAGGGACTTAACTAAGCAGCTACATTGGTGTTCACTGTAGCCTCTAGTGGTGAGGTCAGGCTTGTGTGGCAGGTAGCTGCCAGGTGCCACTCCAGGGTGGTGTCCGGCAGTAGCAGCTGACCCCAAGGGTCTAAGCCGTTAATACGATTCCTAAACAGGGCAGGATGGCCATTTGAGACAGGTTCAGACTGTGCAGACAGGATTGCCACTTGGGACAGGCTCAGACTGTGCGGACAGGATGGCCACTTGGGACAGGTTCAGACTGTGCAGACAGGACGGTCACTCGGGACAGGTTCAGACTGTGTAGACAGGACGGCCACTCAGGACAGGTTCAGACTGTGCGGACAGGATGGCCACTTGGGACAGGTTCAGACTGTGCGGACAGGATGGCCACTTGGGAGAGGTTCAGACTGTGCGGACAGGATGGCCACTTGGGACAGGTTCAGACTGTGCAGACAGGATGGTCACTCGGGACAGGTTCAGACTGTGTAGACAGGATGGCCACTCGAGACAGGTTCCGACTCACAGGTCTCAGTTATGGTGCCTCCGATGTGACCATGGGGTAAAGGTACCACGGATACAGACACCAGGATACAGACACAGCCGAAGTGGACACAGGAGACAAGGACAACCTATACCGGACTAATGGGACACAGGATATGGGAATAGCTTTAACAGACTAGGGACAGGGACCTGGCAACATACAGTGGCACACACCTAACACTAAACAGGAGGCGCCAACAGATGTAACACTACCCATTTTATTATTATTATTTAGAAGCCTAGGTAATTTCTGTATGTGGACCTGTTATGTTAAAAAATAAAGTAAAAACCACAATATTTTTTTCTGCAGGCTGATACTAAAGGCATGACGGTAAGCAGTGTTTCCCATTGCATTTACTGTTGTTTATATGTCTGTATACTCCTCTGTACGCTGCCAGCCCTTCCAATTCAAGCTTAGCTACAGGGCAAGATGGCTGTCTCTGATGATAATCTTGTAAGTAAGGTACTTATTTCCTTTTTTAACACAGGGGAAATCCAGCGGGGAACGTTACATCCTCTTGGGACTTTTTCTTTAAAGGTTACTGTGTCAATGTTTAATAAATAATACCCAAAACCTGTGATATCATATTCTTCAACAAAGGCATCCAGGTCCTTCTTGTACTAGTTCAACCATCACAACAATACAGAGATGGTGAAACCTTCTTTCCTCCAGATGTAGAGAATGGCCCCTTTTGATAGTTTTACATGCCAGGGTGCAAACAGATCATAAGAAAATTTTCTGTGTTGTCCATTAGACTGGTGCCCAAAATTGGGCACTGTGGGGGACATTCATTAAAGGGGATTACTCCATTCACCAAGCTGCAGATTGATCAAGTGATCGCAGGTTCAAGACCCCTACGGGGAACCCACAAGAAAATAAAATAAATGATTCACATACAGATATATATATATATATATATATATATATACACTGCTCAAAAAAATAAAGGGAGCACTTAAACAACAGAATATAACTCAAAGTAAATCAAGCTTCTGTGAAATCAAACTGTCAAACAGCACTGATTGACAATCAATTTCACATGCTGTTGTGCAAATGGAATAGACAACAGATGGAAATTATTGGCAATTATCAAGACACCCTCAATAAAGGAGTGGTTCTGCAGGTGGGGACCACATCTCAGTACCAATGCTTTCTGGCTGATGTTTTGGTCACTTGTGAATGTTGATTGTGCTTTCACACTCATGGTAGCATGAGACGGACTCTACAACCCACACAAGTGGCTCAGGTAGTGCAGCTCATCAAGGATGGCACATCAATGCGAGAAAGTGGCAAGAAAGTTTGTTGTGTCTGTCGGCATAGTGTCCAGAGTCTGGAGGCGCTACCAGGAGACAGGCCAGTACACCAGGAAACAAAGAGGGGGCCGTAGGATGGCAACAACCCAGCAGCAGGACTGCTACCTCCGCCTTTGTGCAAGGAGGAACAGGAGAAGCACTGCCAGAGCCCTGCAAAATAACCTCCAGCAGGCCACAAATGTGCATGTATCTACACAAACGGTTAGAAACCGATTCTATGAGGATGGTCCGAGTGCCCAACATCCACAGATGGGGGTTGTCCTCACAGCCCAACACCATGCAGGATGATTGGCATTTGCCACAGAACACCAGGATTGACAAACTCACCACTGGCGCCCCGTGCTCTTCACAGATGAAAGCAGGTTCACACAGAGCACATGTGACAGACGTGACAGAGTCTGGGGACGCTGTGGATAGTGATCTGCTGCCTGTAACATCCTTCAGCATGACCGGTTTGGCAGTGGGTTTGTAATGGTGTGGGGTGGCATTTCTTTGGAGGGCTGCACAGCCCTCCACGTGATCGCCAGAGGTAGCCTGACTGCCGTTAGGTACCGAGATGAGATCTGTTATGATCCAGTGACCTTGGAGCTGCATGAGAACATTCACTGGAGAAAGTGGCCACTATACTGACCGCAAACCTGAACTTAACAGCGCAACTAGAAGTAGCCGTGGAGTGTACCTAACACACCTAGACACCTCGTCACAGCCGGAGGACTAAATACCCTTAAAGATGGAAATCGGAATACTGCCTTGCCTCAGAGAAAACCCCCAAAGGATAGACAGCCCCCCACAAATATTGGCGGTGAGTCGGGGAGGAAAAACTATACACAGGCAGAAAAAACAGGACTTAGCACAGGAGGCCACTCTAGCTAGATAGGACAGGATAGGACAGAGTTCTGTGCGGTCAGTATTAAAACCCTTCAAAAAATCCACAGCAGAATATACAAAAAACTTCCTACATCTAACTAAAGATGTAGGAGCGTATATCTGCAACTCCAATGAAACCAACCAGACTGAGAAAACACAGACACAGTCTAATCTGGACAAAAGAAAAAACAAACGAACAGTACTGAAAATAAGCAAATTGCATGTGTGCCACAGGAAAAGAAACAGACACTTATCTTTGCTGAACTGGCAGATAAGCAGGAGAGGCCAGGCAGAGATCCAACACTTCCAGAGAAACATTGACAACTGGCAAGGGCTAAAGGATCCTGCACACCAAAATATCCCTGTCAGAATTGTAATTATCCGATACACCTGGCCAGGACTGCGAGTCAGAGACAACTGCATTCCCACCAACAACCACTGGAGGGAACCCAAGAGCAGAATTCACAACAGAGATCCTCAGACCCCTTGTGAGACCATATGCTGGTGCGGTTGGCCCTGGGTTCCTCCTAATGCAGGACAATGCCAGACCTCATGTGGCTGGAGTGTGTCAGCAGTTCCTGCGAGATGAAGGCATTGAAGCCATGGACTGGCCCGCCCGTTCCCCAGACCTGAATCCGATTGAACACATCTGGGACATCATGTCTCGCTCCATCTACCGACGTCACGTTGCACCACAGACTTCCAGGAGTTGGCGGATGCTTTAGTCCAGGTCTGAGAGGAGATCCCTCAAGAGACCATTCGCCGCCTCATCAGGAGCATGCCCAGGCGTTGTAGGGGGATCATACAGGCACGTGAAGGCCACACACAATACTGAGCATCTTTTCCCTGTCATGAGGAATTTCCACTGAAGTTGGATCAGCCTGTAATTTGATTTTCCACTTTGATTTTGAGTATCATTCCAAATCCAGACCTCCATGGGATATTCATTTTGATTTATATATATATATATATATATATAAATATTATACATACATTTTTATGTTTTATTGTTCTCAACACATTCCACTATGTAATGAAAAAATATTTGCAACTGAAATATTTCATTCAGAGATATCTAGGATGTGGCATTTTAGTGTTCATTTCATTTTTTTGAACGGTGTATACAATACAGACCAAAAGTTTAGACACACCTTCTCATTTAAAGATTTCTCTGTATTTTCATGACTATGAAAATTGTAGATTCACACTGAAGGCATAAAAACTATGAATTAACACATGTGGAATTATATACTTAACAAAAAAGTGTGAAACAACTGAAATTGTCTTATATTCTAGGTTCTTGAAAGTAGCCACCTTTTGCTTTGATGACTGCTTTGCACACTCTTGGTATTCTCTTGATGAGCTTCAAGAGGTAGTCACCGGGAATGGTCTTCCAACAATCTTGAAGGAGTTCCCAGAGATGCTTAGCACTTGTTGGCCCTTTTGCCTTCACTCTGTGGTCCAGCTCACCCCAAACCATCTCGATTGGGTTCAGGCCTGGTGACTGTGGAGGCCAGGTCATCTGGCGTAGCACCCCATCACTCTCCTTCTTGGTCAAATAGCCCCTACACAGCCTGGAGGTGTGTTTGGGGTCATTGTCCTGTTGAAAAATAAATTATAGTCCAACTAAACGCAAACCGGATGGAATAGCATGCCGCTGCAAGATGCTGTGGTAGCCATGCTGGTTCAGTGTTGTGAATTCTGCTTTTGGGCTCCCTCCGGTGGTTGTAGGTGGTAATGCAGTGGTCTCTGGGCTGCAGTCCTGGACAGGTGTATCTGCTGATTGCAGTTCTGACTGGGGTATTTAGGTTTGCAGGACTCATTAGTCCTTGCCAGTTGTCAATGTTTCTTGGGAAGTGTTGGATCCCTGTCTGGCTTCTCCTGCTTAGCTGCCAATTCAGCAAAGATAAGTGTCTGTTTCTTTTTCTATGGCACACAAGCTGTGTGCTTGTTCTTTGATTGTATTCCTGCTCTGAGTTTAGTAGTCTCTGGAGTTGCAGATATACGTTCCACGTCTTTAGTTAGATGGAGGAACTTTTGTATAATCTGCTGTGGATATTTTTGGAAGGGTTTTAATACTGACCGCACAGAACTCTGTCCTATCCTTTCCTATTTTAGCTAGATTGGCCTCTTGTGCTAAATCCTGTTTTCTGACTGTGTGTGTCTTTCCTCTCCTACTCACAGCCAATATTTGTGGGGGGCTGCTTATCCTTTGGGGTTCTGCTATGAGGCAAGATAGTATTCCTACTTCCATCTTTAGGGGTATTTAGTCCTCCGGCTGTGACGAGGTGTCTAGGGCTTGTTAGGTACACCCCACGGCTCCTTCTAGTTGCGGTGTTAAGATCAGGATCTGCGGTCAGTATAGTTACCACCTACTCCAGTGAAAGTTTTCATGCTGCTCCAAGGTCACCGGATCATAACAGTACAACTGGCCAATAATGAGTTAAATGCATCTCAGAAGAAGGGAAGAAAGGTGTTGAGCCATTTTTTTTTCTTCAGTCTGCTTTATCTTCTCTTCTCTCTTTATCTCTGGGTGGCTGAGGAGCCTTATGCAAGCATGGATGTTCAGGAATTAGTTTCTCTTGTAGACCAGCTTGCTGCTAGGGTACAGGGTATTTCTGATTATATTGTTCAAACTCCTGTTTTAGAGCCGAAGATTCCTTCTCCTGATTTGTTTTTTGGAGACAGGTCCAAATTTTTGAGTTTTAAAAACAACTGTAAACTATTTTTTGCTCTGAGACCGCGATCCTCTGGTGATTCCATTCAGCAGGTTAAAATCGTCATCTCCCTGCTGCGTGGCGACCCGCAGGATTGGGCGTTTTCCCTGGAATCTGGGAATCCAGCTTTGCTTAATGTAGACTCCTTTTTTCAGGCTTTAGGATTATTATATGATGAACCTAATTCTGGGGATCAAGCTGAGAAGACCTTGTTGGCCCTGTCTCAGAGTCAAGAGGCGGCAGAATTGTATTGTCAGAAATTCAGAAAATGGTCTGTGTTGACTAAATGGAATAATGATGCTTTGGTGGCAATTTTCAGAAAGGGTCTTTCTGAATCCGCTAAAGATGTTATGGTGGGGTTTCCCACGCCTTCCGGTCTGAGTGATTCTATGTCTCTGGCCATTCAGATTGACCGGCGCTTACGGGAGCGCAGAACTGTGCGCACTGTGGCGTTGTTCTCAGAGCAGACTCCTGAGCCAATGCAGTGTGATAGGATTCTGTCTAAAACGGAACGACAAGGATTCAGACGTCAGAATAGGTTGTGTTATTATTGTGGCGACGCTTCTCATGTCATTTCAGTCTGCCCTAAGCGGACAAAGAGGATCGCTAGTTCATTTACCATCAGTACTGTACAACCTAAATTTCTGTTATCTGTGTCCTTGATCTGCTCATTGTCATCATTTTCTGTCATGGTGTTTGTGGATTCAGGCGCCGCCTTGAACTTAATGGACTTTGAGTTTGCCAGGCGTTGTGGTTTTCCCTTGCAGCCTTTGCAGAACCTTATTCCTTTAAGGGGCATTGATGCTACACCCTTGGCCAAAAATAAGCCCCAGTTTTGGACACAGGTGACCATGCGCATGGCGCCAGCCCATCAGGAAGATTGTCGATTTCTGGTGTTGCATAATTTGCATGATGCTATCATGCTGGGTTTTCCGTGGTTGCAGGTACATAATCCTGTGTTGGATTGGAAGTCCATGTCTGTGACTAGTTGGGGTTGTCAGGGGGTTCATAATGATGTTCCTTTGATGTCAATCTCCTCTTCTTCCTCTTCTGAAATTCCAGAGTTCTTGTCTGATTTTCAGGATGTATGCGATGAGCCCAAGTCCAGTTTCCTTCCACCGCACAGGGACTGCGATTGGGCTATTGACTTGATTCCAGGCTGTAAGTTTCCTAAGGGTCGACTTTTCAACCTGTCTGTGACTGAACATACCGCCATGCGGAGCTATATTAAGGAGTCTTTGGAGAAAGGGCATATTCGGCCATCTTCTTCACCGTTGGGAGCGGGGATCTTTTTTGTTGCTAAAAAAGATGGTTCCTTGAGACCCTGTATTGATTATCGCCTCTTAAATAAAATCACGGTCAAGTTTCAATACCATTTACCTTTGCTTACCGATTTGTTTGCTAGGATTAAGGGAGCTAGTTGGTTTACGAAGATTGACCTTCGGGGGGCATATAATCTTGTTCGTATTAAGCAGGGTGATGAATGGAAAACTGCGTTTAACACGCCCGAAGGCCAATTTGAATACCTTGTGATGCCATTCGGGCTCACTAATGCTCCATCTGTTTTTCAGTCCTTCATGCATGATATTTTCCGGACTTATATTGATAAGTTCTTGATTGTATATTTGGACGATATTTTGATTTTTTCCGATGATTGGGAGTCTCATTTGGAACAGGTCAGGATGGTCTTTCAGATCCTTCGTGACAATGCCCTGTTTGTGAAAGGGTCTAAGTGTCTCTTTGGGGTGCAGAAGGTTTCTTTTTTGGGCTTTATTTTTTTTCCCTCGTCTATAGAGATGGATCCGGTTAAGGTTCAGGCCATTCATGATTGGATTCAGCCCACATCCGTGAAGAGCCTTCAGAAATTTTTGGGTTTTGCAAATTTTTATCGCCGTTTAATTGCTAATTTTTCCAGCGTGGTTAAACCCTTGACCGATTTGACGAAGAAAGGCGCTGATGTGGCAAATTGGTCCTCTGCGGCTGTCTCTGCCTTTCAGGAGATTAAACGTCGATTTACTTCTGCTCCGGTGTTGCGCCAACCGGATGTTTCTCTTCCGTTTCAGGTTGAGGTTGATGCTTCTGAGATTGGGGCAGGGGCCGTATTGTCTCAGAGGGATCCTGTTGGTTCCTTAATGAAACCGTGTGCCTTCTTTTCCCGTAAGTTTTCGCCTGCTGAACGCAATTATGATGTCGGCAATCAGGAGTTGTTGGCTATGAAGTGGGCGTTTGAGGAGTGGCGACATTGGCTTGAGGGAGCTAAGCACCGTATTGTGGTCTTGACCGATCATAAGAATTTGATTTACCTCGAGTCTGCCAAAAGGCTGAATCCTAGACAGGCTCGATGGTCCTTGTTTTTTTCCCGTTTTGATTTCGTGGTCTCGTACCTTCCGGGTTCTAAGAACATTAAGGCTGATGCCCTCTCTAGGAGTTTTTTGCCTGATTCTCCTGATGTCTTAGAACTGGTCGGTATTCTGAAAGAAGGGGTGGTCCTTTCTGCCATTTCCCCTGATTTACGACGGGTTCTTCAGGAATTTCAGGCTGATAAACCTGACCGCTGTCCTGTGGGGATATTGTTTGTTCCTGACAGATGGACTAGTAGAGTGATTTCTGAGGTTCACTGTTCCGTGTTGGCTGGTCATCCTGGCATTTTTGGTACCAGAGACTTGGTTGGTAGGTCCTTTTGGTGGCCTTTTTTGTCGCGTGATGTGCGTTCTTTTGTGCAGTCCTGTGGGACTTGTGCGCGGGCCAAGCCTTGTTGTTCCCGTGCTAGTGGGTTGCTTTTGCCATTGCCGGTCCCTGAGAGGCCCTGGACGCATATTTCTATGGATTTTATTTCCGATCTTCCGGTTTCCCAGAGGATGTCTGTTATCTGGGTTGTTTGTGATCGGTTCTCTAAGATGGTTCATTTGGCGCCTTTGCCAAAATTGCCTTCCTCTTCGGATTTGGTTCCGTTGTTTTTTCAGCATGTGGTCCGTTTGCATGGTATTCCGGAGAATATTGTGTCTGACAGAGGTTCCCAGTTTGTTTCTAGATTTTGGCTGGCCTTTTGTGGTAGGCTGGGCATTGATTTGTCTTTTTCTTCTGCGTTTCATCCTCAGACAAATGGTCACACCGAGCGAACTAATCAGACTTTGGAGACTTATTTGAGATGCTTTGTGTCTGCTGATCAGGATGATTGGGTGGCTTTCTTGCCATTGGCCGAGTTTGCCCTTAATAATCGGGCTAGTTTGGCTACTTTGGTTTCGCCTTTCTTTTGTAATTTTGGTTTTCATCCTCGTTTTTCATGTGGGCAGGTTGAGCCTTCTGACTGTCCTGGTGTGGATTCTGTGGTTGACAGGTTGTAGCAGATTTGGGCTCATGTGGTGGACAATTTGGTGTTGTCTCAGGAGGAGGCTCAATGTTTTGCTAACCATCGTCGGTGTGTTGGTTCCCGGCTTCGGGTTGGGGATCTGGTCTGGTTGTCTTCCCGTCATGTTCCTATGATGGTTTCTTCTCCTAAGTTTAAGCCTCGGTTTATTGGTCCTTATAGGATTTCTGAGATTATTAATCCAGTGTCTTTTCAACTGGCGCTTCCGGCCTCTTTTGCTATCCATAATGTCTTCCATAGATCTTTATTGCGGAAATATGTGGAGCCCGTTGTTCCCTCTGTTGATCCTCCGGCCCCTGTGTTGGTTGATGGGGAGTTGGAATATGTTGTTGAGAAGATTTTGGATTTCCGTTTTTCGAGGCGGAAGCTTCAGTACCTTGTCAAATGGAAGGGTTATGGCCGGGAGGATAATTCTTGGGTTTTTGCCTCTGATGTCCATGCCGCTGATTTGGTTCGTGCCTTTCATCTGGCACATCCTGATCGGCCTGGGAGCTTTGGTGAGGGTTCGGTGACCCCTCCTCAAGGGGGGGGGGGTTACTGTTGTGAATTCTGCTTTTGGGCTCCCTCCGGTGGTTGTAGGTGGTAATGCAGTGGTCTCTGGGCTGCAGTCCTGGACAGGTGTATCTGCTGATTGCAGTTCTGACTGGGGTATTTAGGTTTGCAGGACTCATTAGTCCTTGCCAGTTGTCAATGTTTCTTGGGAAGTGTTGGATCCCTGTCTGGCTTCTCCTGCTTAGCTGCCAATTCAGCAAAGATAAGTGTTTGTTTCTTTTTCTATGGCACACAAGCTGTGTGCTTGTTTTTTGATTGTATTCCTGCTCTGAGTTTAGTAGTCTCTGGAGTTGCAGATATACGTTCCACGTCTTTAGTTAGATGGAGGAACTTTTGTATAATCTGCTGTGGATATTGTTGGAAGGGTTTTAATACTGACCGCACAGAACTCTGTCCTATCCTTTCCTATTTTAGCTAGATTGGCCTCTTGTGCTAAATCCTGTTTTCTGACTGTGTGTGTCTTTCCTCTCCTACTCACAGCCAATATTTGTGGGGGGCTGCCTATCCTTTGGGGTTCTGCTATGAGGCAAGATAGTATTCCTATTTCCATCTTTAGGGGTATTTAGTCCTCCGGCTGTGACGAGGTGTCTAGGGCTTGTTAGGTACACCCCACGGCTCCTTCTAGTTGCGGTGTTAAGATCAGGATCTGCGGTCAGTATAGTTACTACCTACTCCAGTGAAAGTTTTCATGCTGCTCCAAGGTCACTGGATCATAACAGTTCAGTATGCCTTCAATTTTGAATAAATCCCCAAAAGTGTCACCAGCAAATCACCCCCATACTATCACACCTCCTCCTCCATGCTTCACGGTGGGAACCAGGCATGTAGAGTCCATCTGTTCACCTTTTCCGCGTCGCACAAAGACACGGTGGTTGGAACCAAAGATCTCAAATTTGGACTCATCAGACCAAAGCACAGATTTCCACTGGTCTAATGTCCATTCCTCATGTTCTTTAGCTCAAACAAGTCTCTTCTGCTTGTTGCCTGTCCTTCGCAGTGGTTTCCTAGCAGCTATTTTACCATGAAGGCCTGCTGCACAAAGTCTCATCTTAACAGTTGTTGTAGAGATGTGTCTGCTGCTAGAACTCTGTGTGGCATTGACCTGGTCTCTAATCTGAGCTGCTGTTAACCTGTGATTCCTGAGGCTGGTGACTCGGATAAACATCCTCAGAAGCAGAGGTGACTCTTGGTCTTCCTTTCCTGGGGCGGTCCTCATGTGAGCCAGTTTCTTTGTAGCGCTTGATGGTTTTTGCCACACTTTCAAAGTTTTCTCAATTTTTCGGACTGACTGACCTTCATTTCTCAAAATAATGATGGCCACTCATTTTTCATTACTTAGCTGCTTTTTTCTTGCCATAATACAAATTCTAACAGTCTATTCAGTAGGACTATCAGCTGTGTATCCACCAGACTTCTGCTCAACACAACTGATGGACCCAACCCCATTTATAAGGCAAGAAATCACACTTATTAAACCTGACAGGGCACACCTGTGAAGTGAAAACCATTCCCGGTGACTACCTCTTGAAGCTCATCAAGAGAATGCCAAGAGTGTGCAAAGCAGTCATCAAAGCAAAAGGTGGCTACTTTCAAGAACCTAGAATATAAGACATATTTTCATTTGTTTCACACTTTTTTGTTAAGTATATAATTCCACATGTGTTAATTCATAGTTTTGATACGTTCAGTGTGAATGTACAATTTTCATAGTCATGAAAATACAGAAAAATCTTTAAATGAGATGTGTCCAAACTTTTCCTAAATAGAATTAAAATTAAAAAGTTAATATTTTCCCCTTTTCTGGAACATAAATAAAATTCCCCCCAAAAAGCAACATTTTTGTTTTTTTCGGTATATGTCTGGACTAATAAAATAATACAATAATTAAAAAAAACAAAATGCCAAAAAGAAAAAAAAGGAATGAGACCAAAAAAACCCTATAATTTTTTGCTGACATTGTTAGGATATGTGCACATGTTGCGGATTTACCTGTGGAATTTTCTGTGCAGATTCTGTATCTCTTGGCAGAAAACGCAGGTAAAAATCAGTGCGTTTTTATGCTGATTTTGTGCTTTTTTACTGTGGATTCTGTGCAGATTTCATGCGTCTTTACCCCCGCGTTTTCCTATAATGGAATGGGTGCAGAAACACACCAAGAATTGGCATGGTCCTTTTTTTAATCCGCTTTGGATTCCGTGTGGATTTTTCCGCACCATCAGCACAGCATTATTTTTCCCATTGATTTACATTGTACTGTAAACCACTTGCAGATCTGCAGCGTTTCTGGGTGTAAAGAAGCGCTGCAGATCCGCAGTAAATCTGCAACGTGTGCAGTTTTTTGCCGTCAGTCACAATCTGTTGGCTCCTTCGTAGATTGTGAAAAACTGATGCGACAGATCCTTTTTTTTTTACGACGGATCCCACTAGCCGATCTGGCTAATTGGATCCTAAAAAAATTGGAGCATGCTCAGTTTAGAAAAACGGAATCCATCGCCGGAATCTGTCATTTGACGGATTCCGTCATTTGCCGGATCCAGCGCCCACAGGCTTCCATTTGAGGAAACGACGGACGGCGACGGATCCATCGCTGTCTGTTTTTTTCAACGGTCACAAAAAACTTTATCCATTGTCTCCGGCCGACGGACAATTTTAGACGGAGACGGTTGAAACGTGAGGCCATCTGTCGCAATCCGTCACTAAGGCTACTTTCACACTAGCGTCGGATTCGGCCCGTCGCATTCGGACGCTAGCTTTTGCTGTGCCGCACAACGGGTGCAGCGGATGCATTTCCCTGGCGCATCCGCTGCCCCATTGTAAGGTGCGGGGAGGTGGGGGCGGTCTGTCGGCTGCAAAAAACGTTACATTTAACGTTTTTTGCTCCCGGCGGTCCGCCACAACCGTTGCAAGACGGTTGCGATGTGTGTCAATACGTCGCAATGCGTCGGTAATGTAACTCTATGGGGCAAAACCGCATCCTGCAAACAACTTTGCAGGATGCGTTTTTTCCCCTAAACGACGCATTGCGACGTATTTAAAAAAACCGCCAGTGTGAAAGTAGCCTTAGGCTTCTTTCACACTAGCGTCGGGCCCGGCCCGTCGCAGTGCGTCGGGCCGAGGTTACCGACGCTAGCGTTGCCTCCGCCGCACAACGGGTGCAGCGGATGCTGCTTTTCAGCGCATCCGCTGCTCCATTGTGAGGTGCGGGGAGGTGGGGGAGGAGTTCCGGCCGCGCATGCGCGGTCGGAAAAGACGGTCCGTCGGCTGCAAAAAATGTTACATGGAACGTTTTTTGCGGCCGACGGTTGGCCGAAAAACGGCGCAATCCGTCGCAATGCGTCGCGTAATGTTAGTCAATGGAGAAAAAACGCATCCTGCAAACACTTTTGCAGGATGCGTTTTTTCTGCAAAACGACGCATTGTGACGGATTGCAGTTAACGCTAGTGTGAAAGTAGCCTTAGACAAGTCTATGAGGGAAAAAAAGGATCCGTTTTTTTTCAAAATTCGACGGATTGTGACTGATGGAAAAAAAAAATGATGTGTGAAAGGGGCCTTATGGACTGAAAAATGAAGTAGCTATTGAGAAGATGACCCCGGCCCCAAGGACTACAGACAGCCGGGGTCGGCCCTGACTAGGTGCAGCGGCCCCTCAGGAGACCACCCGTGCACCGAGCGCTCGAGCTCCTCACAAGTTCACCTCAGGTTTCCTTCTCCCGCCCGTCCCACATTCCTAAAGGCTCCGCCCACAATTACCCCGCCCTTTTCTAACTTACTTTGGCCCCGCCTAGAGTTAGACGTCACTCCCTTCTCCCGCACTAAGCCCCGCCCCTATGAGTGATTGACAGCCCGCCCGCCCGTCGCTCGCTCAGTCTCTGGGTTGATCGCATTGATGGGCGGATCGGGCCGGAAGCAGCATGGCGGCCTCACTGCCCAGGACGCAGGTAAGTCTGGGAGCGGGGGGCTGTGTGAGCCGGGGCGACCCCGCCGCCGCCGAGGAGGCGCATCTCCGGGTGCTTGTGGGGTCTGTGACAAGTTGTACCGATGTGACCGGGCATTGTGCGGTGACATTCCAGCTCCTGTGTGCGGGAATGCCGCACTGTGTGACCGCACATATGTGTGTATTGTGCTGTATTCCCACTCATGGCTCTGCTCGGGGCAGACAACTTTAGAAACGTTTGAAAACTTCTGTAAACTTTCTGGTCTGCGCCTTCTGTGGATCTTGTTCTCGGTTTATGTCCCAGATTCCTGTATCGGGTAAATACATGTTTATTAGAACGTTAGGAACCTGCAGAACTACAACTCCCAGCATGCCATTCCATCCTTGGGTGTACTTAGCATGCTGGGAGTTGTAGTTTGAGCCAGTGACGCAGGATACAGTACACAGCACTTATTGGATAGTGCAGTTTTTTTTCCCCCTTTTCATCTTATTGTTTTAAAGATTTTCTTTTAAAAGTTAATTCTGCGGCTCCCGCTGACCTATGACTGGTGAATGTGGTTTTCTTATTGGTGAGAATGGCGCAGCGTGTAAATAGTTGGGGTCTTTTCACCTCATTTTTGCTAAATATATTTGATGTTTACACCTGGAAAGCCCCCGATGAAAGCCCGAGAGGTGTCTGCACGGGCTCTGGTCACTGAACATTGGGATCACAATTTATTTAGTTTATATTTTACTAGATGGCAGCCCGATTCTAAAGAATCGGGAGTCTAGAATCCATATATACTTTATTCAAATGTAAGAATAATACAATTAATAAATAATAGTAAGAAAGAACAAAAAATGGCTGCACTCACCAGCTCTTGACAATTCTTGTTATTTAAGAAATTGCTGGGCAATAATGGACAATGTCCTTATGTGGCAAACAATAGAGCAATATACCCAATGTGGCAAAGAAGAGGTTAATAAACGGCAGTCTCTCAGTATAACAGTCAGTGAATAATAGGCAGTATATGGAGAAAACACCAAACAAAAGTTCAAAATTGGTGTGAAAATGTCACTGAACCACTTCACAACTAAATATATATAGTTTTGGTAAAAGGTATTATCATTTTTTTGACGAAATTCGGCAGGAGCTTGAAGAGCAACGTCACTGGGCCCGCCTCCACGCAGTAGAAACTTGCTGTGAGGTAAAAATTCAAAAATCACACCAAAATGGCGGGCGGAGTGTGTCACAGTACGGCACGTTTCTGATTGGTCGCTCGCAGCAGGCGGCAACCAATCAGACACTGGACACTGTTGACGTCACTTATCTCCGGACATTAGCTCCGGACAGGAAGTTGGCACAAATTGCAGGAAGTAGTATTCTACGCAATTATATATTAGATTAAACTCCCCACAACATACAAATATCCCTTTAAGTCCATGGCCAGAAATTACACGTCCATATAAGTGGTCTGTGTCACTCAGACGGCACCCGTCCATGTAAGTGGTCTGTGTCACTCAGATGGCACACGTCCATATAAGTGGTCTGTGTCACTCAGACGGCACAGGTCCATATAAGTGGTCTGTTCACTCAGACGGCACAGGTCCATATAAGTGGTCTGTGTCACTCAGACGGCACAGGTCCATATAAGTGGTCTGTGTCACTCAGACGGCACAGGTCCATATAAGTGGTCTGTGTCACTCAGACGGCACACGTCCATATAAGTGGTCTGTGTCACTCAGACGGCACCCGTCCATGTAAGTGGTCTGTGTCACTCAGATGGCACACGTCCATATAAGTGGTCTGTGTCACGCAGGCGTTACGGGTCCATATAAGTGGTCTGTTCACTCAGACGGCACAGGTCCATATAAGTGGTCTGTGTCACTCAGACGGCACAGGTCCATATAAGTGGTCTGTGTCACTCAGACGGCACAGGTCCATATAAGTGGTCTGTGTCACTCAGACGGCACACGTCCATATAAGTGGTCTGTGTCACTCAGACGGTACACGTCCATATAAGTGGTCTGTGTCACGCAGGCGGCACAGGTCCATATAAGTGGTCTGTGTCACGCAGGCGGCACAGGTCCATATAAGTGGTCTGTGTCACTCAGACGGCACACGTCCATATAAGTGGTCTGTGTCACTCAGACGGCACACGTCCATATAAGTGGTCTGTGTCACTCAGACGGTACACGTCCATATAAGTGGTCTGTGTCACGCAGGCGGCACAGGTCCATATAAGTGGTCTGTGTCACGCAGGCGGCACAGGTCCATATAAGTGGTCTGTGTCACTCAGACGTTACACGTTCATATAAGTGGTCTGTGTCACTCAGACGGTACACGTCCATATAAGTGGTCTGTGTCACTCAGACGGCACCCGTCCATATAAGTGGTCTGTGTCACTCAGACGGCACACGTCCATATAAGTGGTCTGTGTCACTCAGACGGCACACGTCCATATAAGTGGTCTGTGTCACTCAGACGGTACACGTCCATATAAGTGGTCTGTGTCACTCAGACGGCATACGGCCATATAAGTGGTCTGTCACTCAGACGGCACACGTCCATATAAGTGGTCTGTGTCACTCAGACGGCACACGTCCATATAAGTGGTCTGTGTCACTCAGATGGTATACGGCCATATAAGTGGTCTGTGTCACTCAGATGGTATACGGCCATATAAGTGGTCTGTGTCACTCAGATGGTATACGGCCATATAAGTGGTCTGTGTCACTCAGACGGCACACGTCCATATAAGTGGTCTGTGTCACTCAGATGGTATACGGCCATATAAGTGGTCTGTGTCACTCAGACGGCACACGTCCATATAAGTGGTCTGTGTCACTCAGATGGTATACGGCCATATAAGTGGTCTGTGTCACTCAGACGGCACACGTCCATATAAGTGGTCTGTGTCACTCAGATGGTATACGGCCATATAAGTGGTCTGTGTCACTCAGACGGCACACGTCCATATAAGTGGTCTGTGTCACGTAGACAGCACAGGTCCATATAATCCGTTCGTCTGAGCGAATATAAAAAAAAAACAACCAAAAAGCGGACAGCACTTACATGAATCACAACTGACATCCATGTGTCATTTTTTTTTTTTATTGTGGACACCTGGTCCACAATAAACCCCCTCCCCCACCATCATCCTGAGAAATGTGAATGGGGCCATAGACTACAATGGGTACAATTTCCATCTGTGATAAACGCACGTAGAGCGCGTGAGACCTGGACGTCTGATGAGATTCCAGGAAAGCAGAATTGGAGTCACCACAATTTTTCTGCTTTACATTGTGCAACTTTTCTGCAACATAAATCAGCAGCAGTTTTTCCACAGTTTATGGCCTCTTACACAAGTGCAAAAATTGAGCATTTTTTTTCTTGCAATCCTGTTTATTGCTATTTTTGGGGCAAGATTATTTTGAGGCTATGTGCACACGTTGCAGGTTAGGCTTAGGAATTCTGGTGCGGATTCTGCATCTCATGGCAGAAAACGCAGGTGCGTTTTTGGTGTGGATTTGCTGGGGATTTACTTAGTTTTTTACCCCTGCGGTTTTCTATAATGGAATGGGTACAAAAACGCTACAGATCCGCAAAAAAGAAATGACATGCTACTTCTTTTAATCCGCAGCGTTTCCGCACGGAATTTTCCGCACCATCAGCACAGCTTTTTCTTTCACATTGATTTACATTGTACTGTAATCCCTAGCGGATCTGCAGCATTTCTGCACCGCAAAAAACGCTGCGGATCCGCACGAAATCCGCAACGTGTGCACATAGCCTAAATGCGTCTTAGTGCAGAAACACTTGGATGCTGCGCTTTGAGATGTAGTTTCTGTTTTGTACACTTTTTTTTTTTTTTAAGGCTTCGCTCAGAAGCCACAAGACGAAAAAAAATGTACAAAAAAATGAACGCACGGTTCAACTGCATCTTTATCTGTGCAGCAGCGTGAGTTTTCAGGAGATCACACCCACTGTGCTTGAACTGTCAGGCTATGTGTACACGTTGCGGATTAGCCTCTGGAATTTTTTGTGCGAATTCTGCATCTCTTGGTAGAAAACGCAGGGGCGGATTTGATGCGGATTTTGTGCGGATTTCTTGCGTTTTTACCCCTGCGGATTTCTGTAATGGAATGGGTACAAAAACACTGAAGATCCTCACAAATAAATGACATGCTCCTTCTTTTGATCCGCAGTGTTTTCCGTTCGGAATTTTCTGCACCATTAGCCCAGCAATTTTATTTGCCATTGTGGGGATTCCCTGGCAACCAGACAACCCCCACATGTACTCAGGCTGGCTAGTAGCCGTAAATCATGCAGCTGTGGCAAGGAAAACAAAATCTCCGAGCAGTCATAAATACCCGGAGATCACCCGAGCAACGAGTACTCGCTCATCACTACTCGGATGTCTTCCCCGTGCTCAGAGACATCTTGGAAGAGTGTCTGTTGGGGAAGTTGTCTTTTCTCTGGTGTGTACACAGCACACATCTCTTGTGCAATGACCGGTCCCGCAGGTTCCTATACTGTCACTTCGCCTATAGATACACGGATCCTCTGTGATCCTGGGGCCGGGACAGTAAAGCTTTGACGGTGACTTTGGATGTTTTGCCTCCCGGTAATGGTGACGTGCTCAGCATTCATGAGGTTATTGAGCGCGCTCCACTGTATGGGAATGTCGGCGTCCCTCTGTATCTGTTGTGTGACTCCGATGTGCTGGATCCGAGGAGTGTAATGCATTATTCAGTGTTGGGTGTGGACACGTGGGTGGTAATTTGTGGTGTGAGCACTGAACAACTGATAATACATATGACACCCTTATCAACAGTGTATCAGGGTTGTTCCTTGCAGCTGCCATGGGTGCAACATATCTTTTGAGGGTTATTCGAAAGTTCTTTAATGGCTAAAATTGCAATTTACTAGGGATTTTTCATTTTCATACTGCTTGTTGCCTAGGTTACTGGCCACCTCTGCAGTCTTATCAGCAGTGGCTTACAAGCTCTGTGCATAGACTTTGTCAGCATGGCTCATCTGAAGCTCACCAGTCTCAGTGTCCTGCTTCGGGCCAGTGGTGCGTCCATCTCGGTGGTTCAAATGATCGATCGTTTGGGAGCAGAAGATCGGGCGACAGAGAAGTGTTGCGCTCCTAACAATCAGTCAAGATACAATCCCTTTAAGAATCGCTTATTAGTACTGTGTACTAAATGGACTTATCAAGGTCTACAAGCAATGAGCAAGCAGCCGTCCTGTACGGCTGTGTTCACACAGTGACCGGTGTGATGGAGATTTTCCGTCCAGAATTTCCAGGCAGAAAATCTGCAGTACGTTTTGGTGCCATCATCAAATCCACAGCGTAAATTGACCCGTGGTGCTGATTTTCATGGCAGTCGCAAGGGTAAAATTTGTGGCAAGTTTATAGCAAAATTTGAACCAAAACCAGTATTTGCCGCTTATTTGCTGCTGTTCAAAGTTGATGTTCCATAAGTCTGTGTGCACACGCTACGGTTTTGCTGCGTTTTTTCGGTGCAGATTTGTCACAAAACCTGAAAACATTCCTAATGCCGGCAAAGTGAATGAGAATCCTGAAGTCTCATGCGCACGCTGCTTATTTGTTACCTGCACATTTAAATTTGCCGCATGTCAAGTCTTTCAGTGTTTTTCCTGCAGATTTCGCCCATACTAATGAGTAGGGGAAAATCCGCAGCAAAACACCCGTGCCTTGTTCTTGCCAAGAGATGCAGAAATTTTGGCGGAAGTTTCCCAAATAATGGACGAGTCACGTCTTTAACATCTTTGTGACATAAGACGGATCAAGTGCACTATGCTGTTTTGATTTTGTGCATTATATTTATTTTATGGGACACTTTTTGAGAGCCACTTGAAAAAGGCGCTGTGTGAACGTACCTTAGCGCGGTTCCTGTTATGTGACTCATGATAATAAAATAGATCAAAGATATAAATAAATAAGTAAATACATGACACCAATATAATAAATATCTACAGGAATCATGCGGCAAGCATGTGCGTATTAGGGTGCACCATAGGAATAAGGTGCAAGTGCAGAGTTACTGGAGGCTAGGACAGCAGAAACTAGTGAATATTCTGAGGATAAAGTGCATACAATTATTTGCTGCTAACTAGTCATAATATAATTGTGGCCACATGAGAATTACCTGTGGGTGATATGAAGACCGTCTCCTGGATGCGCCCGACCCCGACGCGCGTTTCGGCGTCAGCTGGTTTATTATCGTGAGTCACCATAGTATACTGTAAGAATGCGTTTCCGTCTCCTGGTGTAGTGCCCCTCTTTTTGGTATTTTTCTCCCCCCACCTTATGGTGTACTTTATCTTTAATAAATATTATTCAATATAACAAATTTGGGCATGAATTGGGTTCCCTTTGATCTTTATCTTTGCGTATAAGTTGCCGAGTTGTCCGTCATTCAGTCCATGTTGATATACACAGTAGTTATGATTGAGAAATGTTGTCTCTTTTATATATCTCTTTGATTGATTCATTCTGTATGTATACCTTGCCTTGAGATTTGTGTTTCGTAGAATTCTGCAGTAGCCACAAGGTTGTCACATTTGTGACTGCAGGGAGTGAGGCAAATCTCAGCAGCGGAGACTTTCTTGCGACTTGTTCTTCAAACTTTAGTGGTCGGTGGCAAATCGTCTGTTGTACAATCTGCAGCTACCCGGGTTCTGCTTTCCCATCCCAAAATGCAGGAAACGTCATGCTCTTTGGGATGCATTTGCTCAGCTGACCGACGGCCAATATTATTCTGTGTGCACAAAAGAAGCGCTATTGTGTTTGTTCGAGTGCGTGGTTCCCAGCGAATTCCAGAGCATTTCACTGACTGAGATGTTGTGGTGTTTTTTTTTGTTTTTTTTACCAGTACTCCTATTAAAGTGGATCTGTCACCATATTTCACAATAAAAACGAACTTATGTTATTACGTAGACCTGATGAGGCTGGTATACTTACTGTGAAAATTCACTTCCGAATGGCTTTGTAATTCTTTTTGTATGTTTTTGCATTGAGTCCAGCTAGGATGTGCGACAGGTCTGCATGAGGATTAGCCCCATTCTCCCCAGAGTATATCAATGCAGAATGAGCAGGAATAAGCATAAAGCTGCTGGGGTGACGGTGTCCCTCTGGGCCCTGCAGGGACGAGGGCGACAGTGTTCTCCTGCCCGGTGACCCTCCTGGGCCTGTGCATGAGACTGGGGTCGACTGTGTCTCCCTCGGGCCCCTGCCAGGACTGGGTATGCTTGTCCTCACATTTCCTTGCTGAACATGGTTAAACAAGGTAAGATGTCGGTAATAAAGTGTCAATCTGGATAAATATTTACTGGAAATAGCATGAAGTATCTTCTCACCGTCGCTCTCGTCATCTCTTCCTCTATTTATTGCAGTATTTACTGCCAAGAGAGCAGGTTTTGCTTGCGGAAAAAAACACAGCAAAAACGCACATTGTGAACACACAACATCTTTTAAACTCAGGTGAACCCACGGAGGTTTCCAAGCAGAAGACGCTTTGAAAAACTCTGGAATTTTTCCTGAGATTTTTTTCCCATGGTTTTTATAACTTTTTTACTGTTGTTTTCCAGCCCCTTTTTTCAGTCCATTACATAATGAAGAAATTGCTAGTGTGTTGATGGCAAGACCTTCCAAAAAACATGTTGCCATCTCCCAAGCGTCTTTTGAGCTTTCCCATTGACTTAATAATAATAACAATCTTTATTTTTATATAGCGCTAACATATTCCGCAGCGCTTTACAGTTTGCACACAATATCATCGCTGTCCCCAATGGGGCTCACAATCTAGATTCCCTATCATACTGAATCTATCTTTGGAATGTGGGAGGAAACCGGAGAACCCGGAGGAAACCCACGCAAACACGGGGAGAACATACAAACTCCTTGCAGATGTTGTCCAAGGTGGGATTAGAACCCAGGACTCCAGCGCTGCAAGGCTGCGGTGCTAACCACTGAGCCACCGTGCTGCCCGACTTGACTTGAACTATAAAGTACGGAGCGTCGTCCAAGCAAAAAACACCAGAAAAATGGACAGGTCACAATATAACCGTCCCAGGGTAACAAGACACTGAACATGTGCTTTTACCCCAGACATGAATAGGTTCATTCTTTTGAACATTTTTCAATAATTTTTCAAGCGATTTTCACAGTGGAATCCGCCGAAGATGGATGTGGCGGTCACAGAGCCAAAGAAGATGCGTTTCCTGCAGCGGGTTCCACCACAAAAAGCTCCTCAAAATATGTGCACATAGCCCAACGATGGTCAGAATGGGGTACAGGACTACATTAGGGGGGCTGCCGATCGGTAGTAAAAACAAACATGACAAATATCATCCCAACACCATAGACTACATCAGACCAGCACCAATAGCAAGACGTCGGCATCTACTGAATCAACCAATTCATTCAGCGGGTGATATCAGACTGTCGGCGCTGCAGTCTATCACTACACCACATTCACATTGGGTGAACCATGGCAAAACCCCAGCTTTTATCAAGTTTTATTACAGGATCCGTCTTCAGCGCTGCAGTCCATCACGCCGCTGCAGTCCATCACGCCGCTGCAGTCCATCACGCCGCTGCAGTCCATCACGCCGCTGCAGTCCATCACGCCGCTGCAGTCCATCACGCCGCTGCAGTCCATCACGCCGCTGCAGTCCATCACGCCGCTGCAGTCCATCACGCCGCTGCAGTCCATCACGCCGCTGGATTTGTTTCTCCCTCCAGAGTGATGAGCTGTAATGACAGACCCTCATGTTTCTAATCCTGGAAACCTCCTTTCCTCACTGTTGGGGTCAGGGTTTAGGAAAGCTCCATCCTGTCCTCTACATAATAGCTGGAAATTCTGGTGCTTCCACTTGCAGGAATTATCTTTGGAAGCATCATTAGCTGAATCGGCAATAGTCGTCGAGCCGGCGAGTAACCCTAGACGTGCCAGCCTACAGGCCGGATCCCCCAGGTCGAGCATGAACAGGGAAATGCTCCCACGGTACTGTAAGACACTGCTTAAAAAAAAGCAGGTTTTGCTGCGTGTTTTTTGCTGCATTTTTTTCTCTTGTGTGTGTTGATAAAGTTTAGTGCCCCCCCACCCAGAAAAAAAAAATCATGATTCACCTTCCTTAGGGTTTTGCACCTGAAGTGTTTTTTTTTTTTCAGCCATCTGATTGGACAGTGCCTGATTTGGAATTGATTCCAACCTTCAAGATTTGTTTCAAAGTGGCCTGCTTTTTTTTTTCTTTGTCATTGTTATTACATTGGCATCAGTCTACGTACCAAACTGCCACACACACGGCTGTGCATCGTCTCACACACCCTGTGGTCAAGTCCCGGCTTAAAAGTCTGACTCTTGTTCTCCGGAAGCGTGGAATACTTATGCAAATGATCCCACACTCTGCACATGTAGCCGAGCTCCCGCAATCTGGCCTTGCTGTCCGTTCACTTCTATGATAGCCGAGCAAATGGGGTGCATGATGAATAATCGCACGGGTAAATGGATGGGAGACTATTCGCACAAAATAACTGTTCAAACCTAGCAGAGCAGGGGTGTCAAACTGCATTCCTCGAGAGCTGCAAACAGGTCATGTTTTCATGATTTCCTTGTACTGCACAGGTGATAATTTAATCACCTACACTAATGAGTTGGTGATTAAATTATCACCTGTGCAGTACAAGGAAATCCTGAAAACATGACCTGTTTGCAGCCCTCGAGGAATGCAGTTTGACACCCCTGTAGCAGAGGCGCTCGGTGCACCCTTGGTGTGGCCAAACAGCTCAGCTCAGCTTCCCATTAACTTGTTTTCCGTCTGTCTCCTGTAATGCCAAAGCTGTCAATTAAGAAAATGAAGGGTGGAGATAGATGCTAAAAAAGTAGGTGGGAAGGTGAACTGCTCAGTCCCTCCATGTGTACACCGAGCGCCTTTGCTTGGTTTGAACAGTCATTTTCTGCTGATTGTATACTGATGTCTGGACAAGGCTATATTTCATGATGTTGCCATTCATAGTCCGAATCTAGAATGTCTAACGTGAATGTGTCGTGAATAGGGAGCGGAGAAAGTCGCTGCTAGAGTTCACCAAAAAGATGTGCAGGGCGCTGGGGCAGCGTTCACCAGGGCGCTGGGGCATCATCCACCTCTTTAGTCTGCTGATCCAAAGCCCTGAGAACCTCCGAGTATCTGCAGTGCCTCCTCTGATAAGAAGCCCCCATGATGTCATTACATTGCAGCTCGATGTCATGGGGGGCTACTAATATAGGCATAGAGATTCCCTTGTATTGCGCTCGCTTCTGTTCCTCTTGGAGAGCGACTCGTTCCTGTGTCACCAGTTCGTCTGTGTATTGTAGTCCCAGACAATGGAAAGTCTGTGGCTGTGATTAGCTTGTGTGATCTGTCATCAGCCGTCTATTCTGTTGCTGAGTGTTTATATTCTATGTACGTGTCTGTGTGTATATATAATATATTTACAGTATATACTCCCGACATTCCTTCGCTGCAGGTGCACTAATGGCATGTACTCGGATTTTTTGAATGTTTAGACATTTGTTGAGTTTGGAAACCATTTTCTAAGCCGCTGTTGATGAATTTGTTACCCGTAGAGCTTATTCACACAGTCATAGAAAATAGATTTGCTCCGATATCCCCTGCAGCGCGGCTCATTCACACACAATGGAAGCCTCTACTGTATATACAATTAAAGGGGTTTAGTGACTTTGCAAAATCCTGGTTCCCCGGCTACAATAACACAACAAAACTGCACCCGGAACCAGTATTAAGTTGCCGCCGCTGCGCCTTGTGTCTAACGCCGGCTGCGCTGCAGCCAATCTGTGAGCTCAGCTCATCATGCAGTCAAATTGGATAGAACCGCTGAGCTCACCGATTGGCTGCAGCGCTGTCAGCGTAACATCGGCACTGCACACAATAAGGGATCATTCCGATGTCCGATTTTCACATACGGGCTCTATCGTCTCACTCATACCTGTGGTCGTTTATGGGGCCGTTCACATGATCGCGATTTTTCAAAATCAATGGCGGAGAGATGTCTGATTTTGCGCCGAAGGTCGGATCAAAATTGTCAATAAAAGTCAATGTGAATCTTGAAAAAATTGGACTACACTTGGATGACTGTCAGAAAGGAAAAGGTGGAGAAACTTTTTTTTTTTCCCATTATTCGGGTCTTTCCTGCAGCCAATCACTGGAAACACTGGTGGACATGCATCTACGGCATGTGAGTGGCTGCAGCGGTCATGTGATGGACGGCAGTGACATAATCCGCCGCTGTGAACATTGCTTTACAGCAGCCAGTGCATGGGAAATCTAGCATTGGGCTCAGCGCTTTTCACACTGTCATCAATGCAAGCAACATTGCTTTTGAGCTTCTCAGAACTGTGGATGTTTGATAAATTTGGAGATGCGAATGACTGCTCCAGCTTTTATCCCCCCTAATGATTTCTAATAATGGGGGCAGCACAGTGATGACATCCATTCCTGCGATCAATAAAACCGTAGTGGCGCTAAAAAGCCATGGAAATAGTTCAGACTGGATGAAGACTTACTTGACGTAAACATTCATCATTCGCCACCACCTCAATCGGACGTGAGCACTTTGCATGGGGTGGTTCTTGAGTTTGGCGCCCTGACGCTTCATGCAAACTTTGTCAGAATTATGAAAAAAATAAAAATCAAGCATTGCTTTTAAGAACTCTTTCATTGGGGCTCAAGGGTGTGTCCCCAAAAAATCAAGTTAACCCCCTATTTATTAGAGGAAAACTTGTTGATCGCTAAACGGGACCCCCAACGATCCCGAAATCAGGACTCTACAGCTCCATCCTGAGCGGAGTGTAGGTGCGAATGCTCGGCCTCTGCTCCATTCATTATCTATGGGGCTGATGAGCTGTTTCTGGCAGGTAATGGAGCGGAGGCTGAGTATATGCACCTTTACTCCATTCGGGATGGGGCTGTAGAGTCCTGTTATAGGGGTTCCAGAGTCCGATCTTGGGATCGCTGGGGTCCCAGCGATCAGTAACCTATCCTTTATCCTATGGAAAGGTAATTTGATTTTTTGGGGAACCGAGCCGGACTTTCTGAGAGTGAATGATCAATACAGGAGAGAAGTGGCTAATAAGTGGGGAAAGAGGCATATTTCCCTAATAAGAGGTATTACAAGGTTTCTTATCTTGTATTCTTTATTTAAAAAAGGGAAATCTATCCTTTTAAGTACACAATTAGAAAATAAAGGCACCTAACGGGATTCCGCAACTCTGAACATTCTCTTCTTTTATAGGAACTTTCCCCGCTGTATTTCTGAGATTCTCTGGTTCTTCATATATTGGATTATTTTATTAGTCACCAGTGCAATCTGGCTGAACACGACCATCCTAATAAAGCATTTTATTGTTTCTCTAGTTCCTCCCGGATTATAATGGCTTTATACACGACTATGGGACTTAAAGGGGTTGCGATGCTTTGGCCTTTCGTTCTGCCTTCAGCCATCTTGTCCTCTCCCATACACAGGAGCGCTCGCTCGGCCAAGCACTCCCGTTTTCTCTATGAGAAAGCCGCCATCTGACACATGGACCAGGAGGACAATGCATTCGGCAGTCCGAGATCGGACATGTCCCATCAACATCATTTCTCTGCATATTGATCCTCTGCACCCCATACAAATCTCTTTCTACCTTGACTGTCAGGAAAGAAGCAGAGTCGCTCCAGGGGAACTAGTTAAAGAATATACTTTCAGTTGCCAGAGGGGGAAGGAGACCGATTTTTATATTTTCAGTTGCCAGAGGGGGAAGGAGACAGATTTTTGCCCAAGAACCACTTACGAGTTTCCTTTATCAGAGAGGGAGGAAATGAAGTTGAGTTGCCCCATCATTTATCATCTGAATTATTTGCCCTATAATGCTTGATAATAAGATGAGTGACTCACTTCTGCACACCATAAGCTGAAAAGTAAAACTAAAAGTCAAGATTTTTGTTGTGTTCCCTGCCCAATAGTTCAATAATGGGCAGTCATGGGTGTAAAACAATAAAAGAAAGCATGCTTGTCCCCTTTGGTCTGCTTCGACAGTGTTGGTCAGGTCGGGAGCAATGACATCGCCGACCACCAGTGACCTGAGCGATGCGGCTGCTCATTGAATGACCCGTTAGCAAATCGGCGCCCGCAGCAGTCAGGTCAGTGACGTCACCGCTCCTGGATTGTTGAAGTCACTACTATGCCTTTTAATATTTTAACCCTCACTTCCTTTGCAAGAGGGCTGATCCCACCGCAAACTTGTGCCCGCCACAGCAGAGAATTGTAGGATATCCTGCATTGGTCACACTGTATAATCCTTTTTCAGCGGCCTGGGAGGTTCCACGGCCCAAACGGTTAATGCAAGCTTGAAGCTCCCTTGTGGGCATCAGGTCCTTAGACTGAAAAAGTAAATTAGGAGCTAGATAACCAGCCGGGTCTTATCTGCTGTGTGTCTTCTTACGCTCTGATGATGAGAAGGTTGTAGATCTGGAGTGGAAAAGGAAGGAAATACCAGCATCAGGATCTTCAATAAAAACACTCTCTATTGCAGAAATAGTTAAAAAGTCGCTATTCCAAAGCAGACTAAGGCAAGCGGACGCGTTACAGACAGGTGTCTTTAAGTCATAGAGCCGGAGTGGTTTGGGGCTTAACGTCCAGGTTCTCCAAGACCTTACCCTACTTGCTCTATGCTTGTTTGTCTTGGATGGAAAACTTAAACTTTTGTGGTCACGTTTGTTCTTTTTTTTTGAAAACCGAGTGTCCTTATTAAAAAAAGAGACCTTCCTACTTTTTGTTCTGAGCTATGGATGAAACCCTCCAATGCAAGTCTTTGGGTCCTTTAGAGACTCGGACAGGTCCCTCCTGGCATCCTAATGCTGTTCCTTCTTCACTGACTGTTCGCAGGCGGCTACTACAAAAAGAAACTGACCAGCACCTCCGAACAGAATAAAGCAAATGTGAACAAGTGCACGCTGCTCTGACTGCATAATATACAAAGAAAAGCATACAGCAGCACTCTGTGAGCGCTCAGATGTATGCAGACATTGAGTATGTGACATCTGGACTGCATTACTGCTATATGGAGTATACGTAAAAATATGAAGGTACTTGGCGCATAAATTGGCCAATTTACGAGAGCTCTCCCAGCTTAATGTCATGCCTCTCCCGAACTAAAAGCCTAAAAATGTAAAGGGCAGGTAGGATCCAGGATCCAGCACTAACTAAGAACAGCTTTGGGCCTCCTTCACTATCTGTGAACCAGTACCAGTGAGGTGCGTGGTCTGTGTCCATGTGACACCATCCATGTGTCCTACATATGTACGCGTGTGCCGTCCGTGTAACACCATCCATGTGTCCTACATATGTACGCGTGTGCCGTCCGTGTGACACCATCCATGTGTCCTACATATGTACGCGTGTGCCGTCCGTGTGACACCATCCATGTGTCCTACATATGTACGCGTGTGCCGTCCGTGTGACACCATCCATGTGTCCTACATATGTGCGCGTGTGCCGTCCGTGTGACACCATCCATGTGTCCTACATATGTGCGCGTGTGCCGTCCGTGTGACACCATCCATGTGTCCTACATATGTGCGCGTGTGCCGTCCGTGTGACACCGTCAGTGAGACATATATATCAGTGCTTTGTGTATGTACTTCTCTGTACTTATATTTATCTAATAATTAAATAAACTAAAAAAAATTGTGGGTGCCCCCCTTATTTTTTATTAACCATCTTAGGGAAAGCAGACAGCTGGGGGTTGGTGTTATAATTTTGGGAAGGGGCAAATATCCATAAAGATTCCCAGGCCATTAATATCAGCTCACACCTGTCTGTATAACCTTTACAGGTTATTCAAAAGGGGGGACCCCCGAAATAATGACCCCCCTCTATTTTTAATAGCTTGCAAAGGTTAAGCAGACAGTAGCGGGCTGATATTAATAGGCTGAGTAGGGGCTATGGATATTGGAGCCACCAGCGTCCCAGAAATGGCGCATCCATTGGATACGGCAATTCTAGGTCTTAGCCTCTGCTCTTCCCGCTTGCCCTGATGCATTGTCAAACTGGGTAATGGTTTTGAGGTTGATGTCGGCTGTGTATTGTCTGCTGACATCAAACCCAGGTGTTAGTGATGGAGAGGCTTTTGTCAGACACCCCCATTACTAACCCACTAGTCAAAAGTAATGAACACTCACAGAGAAAAGTTCTTTAATTGTAAAAAGCACTCCTGACCCACTAATACCCATTGTGGTCCGCCGTAAATCCATCCCACGACGATCCCCAACTCTGCTACATCCGGATGCTGTGCTGAGCGGTGACTTCAGTAATGTGACCGCTCAGCACGGCGGCCGGGACACACTGAGAGTAGCGCGAGAACGCGGCTGTTGTGACGAGCGGTGTCATAATTAAGGTTGCCGTAGTTCTCACGGTGAGCCGGCCTATGAACTGTGGTAACCTTACTGATGTCACCACTCGCAGCGTGAGAAAGAAAGGAGTCCGTCGCAAACCTCCAATAATATACTACAAAAAAAACTGACCAGCACCTCCGAACAAAATAAAGCAAGTGTGAGAAAACACTGATGGGGATGAATAACTGATCAAAATTGGTGACATATGATAAAAGAAAAGCCGACCTCTAAATGAGGAATAATGCAGACGTCGCCCAGAATTCCGCTGGTTGTCCCATCTTTCCTTACATGACGCCCACATTTCGGGTGTGTCTCTTCCCAGAAGTTTGGCAGTTATGAAAACTGAAAGTAGTCGCTCCTCACATCTGCTTGTAAAGTCACATTTGGCCTCTTGTGGGGGCTCGGAAACGAGACGGAGCTTCCGGGAATGTTGTGAAATCTCCCACAATAATGTTAATTTCATCTTTTTTTTTTTTTTTTTAAATGGTTCAGAAGTTTTGATTTATCTATAAATTTTCTCTCTAACATAATCTACTACTCTTAACGGCATTATTGATATATTTTGTTATTATTTGCGTCTTGATTTCTTAAAGGGGTTGTCCAGCTTTTTCTCTTTTCTTTTACGTTTTATTTATATAATTCCAAATGTTCTAAAAAAAAAAAGGCCAAAAAAACCGCCCCATTCATCATTATATTTTTGTCTTAATCTTGCATTGATGCTCAGTTGATCCTCCTGGTGTTTTGTTTACCGGTGACCACTCCACACGTACTAATGACATCATCGCTGAGGCCACCGATTGGCTGCAGTGGTCACATGACAGCTGCTTGTAAACAATCAGTGGATGCAGCAGTTACTTGCGCTCCATGCGTAGTGACTCCTATGGCTGACTGGTGATTCCAGTAGGACGGCTCTTGTCGGCCACCTCTTGGCTGCAGTGGTCACATCTTGACTCGGAGGACCACCAGAAGATCATCGCTAGATGTGCAGGAAAAGAACAGGTACGTATGGTTTACTTATTTGTTTAGCAAAAAGGGAAACAAAAGTTGGGTCACCCCCTTTAATATATCTGTTGTAAAAAAAACAAAAAACGTACAGAGCCGTAAATAATAAAATTGGTTAAAAGGTTATTTTCATCTTCATAAATGCCAGGTAATGCTTTTAAAAAAACAAGCATTTTTGCCATTTACTGCTTACTAAAATTTTCGACCGTTCTTGAGATACTAACACTTTTTTCTTTTGTTCATTGCCTAGGCGACTGACCACAGCTGCCGTTGTCTAAACTTGTAAGCGCTGCACTAGCTAGCTAGGATTAGGACGTAAGGCTATGTGCACATGCTCAGCTGTGTACACACGTTGATGATTTTTCACGTTTTTTTCGCGATAAAAACGCTATAAAACCGCAAAAAAAACAGCATACAATATGCATCCCATCATTTAGAATGAATTCCGCATGTTTTGTGCACATGATGCGTTTTTTTCCGCGAAAAAACATTGCGGTAAAAAAGCATGTTCATTAATTTTGCGTTTTTTTTTGTGTGGATTTCCCACTATAAAATGCATTGGGAAGTGTCCGGAAAAAAACGTGCAAAAAACGCATGCAGATTTCTTGCAGAAAATTTCAGGTTTTTCTCAGGAATTTTCTGCAAGAAATCCTGAACGTGTGCACATAGCCTCAGGATTTCTTGCAGAGATTTCCTGAGAAAATTCTGAAATTTTCTGCAAGAAATCTGTATGCGTTTTTGCGCGTTTTTTCCACATTTCTGGTGCGTTTTTTTTGCGGATTTTTCCGGAAATTTCCCAATGCATTATATAGTGGGAAATCCACGAAAAATCTGCAAAATTAATGAACATGCTGCATTTTTTTTACTGCGATGCGTTTTTTTTGTGGAAACCAAATCATTATGTGCACAAAAAATGCGGAATTCATTCTAAATGATGGGATGCATAACGTATGCTGTTTTTTTGCGGTTTTATAGCGTTTGTATCGCGAAAAATCAGCATCGTGTGCACACAGCCTAATAGTGCGCTCCTGCGATCCCTGTCTTTCCTCAGAATGATGCGTATACGCTTGTAGGAGGCACTGCACATGTTCATCTGCCTGGCAGTGGTGGTCGGTCTCCAAGGCAACAATATGTAAACAAAATAAATGGTTTAATAACTCAAGAACGGCTGCAAATTTTTAACAAGCAGTAAATTGCAAAATTGATTGTATTTACCAGCACCCATGGAATAACCCTTTAAAGCAGTGTTCCCCAAATCCGGTCCTCGAGAGCCACCAACAGGTCATGTTTTCAGTATTTCCTTATTATTACACAGGTGATGAAATTATCACCTGTGTAATACTAAGGAAATACTGAAAACATGACCTGTTGGTGGCTCTTGAGGACCGGAGTTGGGGAGCACTGCTTTAAGGATAGACCTTCAGTGTCAGTGGACCAAGATTGCAAGTTATCACCTATTAACAGGTAATGACACTGGGGGTCACCCATTTGAGCAAAGTGGCGGTCTCTCATCTGGTCATAGCCGTTCTCCCCCCATAATAGTGTGAGCGTTCGTGCTGTTCACATCCTGCTTTTCCCTCCAGTCCGAAGTCAGCAGACCTCTCTTGTTTAGCTTTACTCCATCTTTCCTTCATTGATTTCCTGGTAGCGAGATGTTTTCCTCCGGTTTTACAGGAAATCCGGTTCATCCCCAACTGGTTTCTGGCACATTTTTGCTTAACTGTCACGTTATTTAATAAGTACCCCTCTTAAGATCCTTAAAAACGGCCCCTCTGAAGACCCCTGGTCCCCATCCGCCCTTTTAGCCTCCATGAATTTTACCTCTCATACCCAGGTACCTTCTTGCTCTGTACCCCGGCAGTCAGGGACTGAGGTCTCTTAAAGGGGGTGTACATAAGTACATCCCGATTATTTCACTATAATATTCTTTCCAGTTGTCTGTCCTCTCACCACCTCCACGTCATCCCCTTTTATAACCCATTTTACAGCAGCATATATACTGTGTTATTACCGGTAGTTGTTGTTTGGGTGTTCACCTGCATAGTAATCATTAACAGAAGGAGGCGATTGCTGCCTGCGGCATAACAGTGTGCCGGATTATGGCAGCGTGACTCGGGTCATGAGACCTGATAGCCTGATAATCCTGAAAAAATGAATCAAGTGAAACAGTTTTTTTGCATAGAGCACTTGTGTTAAATACAAAAGAGCAACTGATTAAAAATAATATATCGTATTTTTCGGACTATAAGATGCATCGGACCATAAGGCGCATCCCGAATTTTGAGGTGGAAAATAGCAGAAAAAAGATTTTTATAAGATGGGAATCCGTCTTATTGTCCGAATTTAAGGTATCTTACCTAAGGGCCGGCAGTAGTACAGCGGGGTCACAGAAGGCATGGTCCCTTTTTCAGGAAGTTGGCGGTGGCAGAAATGGGGCAATGCTGCAGTCCCGGGGTGCGGTGCTGCGTATCTGGTGTTGTCGGTGTGAGAGAGAATGGAGCAGGGTCCCTTCCTCAGGATGCCAGCGGCAGAAATGTGGCGACGCCACATCTTCCTGAGGCAGAGGGCCGCCAGAGGCTTCAAGATAATGGCCGCCGGAGGCCCCACGTGTGCAGATTGAGATCTCGGCGGCACTCGATCTGCACTCGGGCTGCCTCCGGTGGCCATTTTCCTGAAGCCTTCGTCTGGGGGGGTTATGGTTTTGACAAAACAAGTACCATATGCCACACACTAAATCAAGCAGAGCTTTATGGGCAAAGGCAAAGGAAGAAACTATTGCTGAAGAAAAAGACATAAAAAGGAACGACTGACCTTTGCCAAAGTGCACCTTGACCAACCACATTCGTTCTGGGAAAATATTCTGTGGACAGATGAAACATAAGTAGAACTTGTTTGCAATGCAAATCAACAGTTTGTTCACAGACGACGCAATGAAGCTTATAAGGAAAAGAACACCCTACCAACAGTTAAGCATGGTGGAAGATCCATAATGCTGTGGGTTCGCTTTCCTTCGTCTGGTACTGGAGGCCTTGACCATATCACTGGAATCATGAAATCAGAGCATTATTAAGAGATTTTAGAGTGAAATTCCTATTCGGTGTAAGACAACTTGGTTTGAGTCGAAGATCATGGGTCCTCCAGCAAGACAATGATGCATAGCACACATCCAAATGTACATAGAAATGGTTGAAAAAGAAAAAATGGACTGTTTTAAAATGACCATCTATGGGTCCTGACCTCAATCGCATTGAAAATCTTTGGGATGAGCTGAAATCTGCCATTGGGAAAAAGAACCCTGCAAATGTTCAAGAGCTTGAACAAACTGCAAAGGAAGAGTGGGAGAAAATAACAGCAGAGAAGTGCAAGAAGCTTATAGATGCTATAGAAACGTTTGGAGGCTGTAATCAATGCCAAAGGGTGGGCAACCAAGTATTTATTAGGGGTGCCTTTAGTGCTGCACATGCTGTTTATTCTGTTTCTTCCTTGAAATAGCAACATGTAAGTTGAAAAACAATGTTTTATTGTTGCATTACTTTGGACCACAAAAAAAATTGTTAGGGTATAACGTTGCTACTTTTCCATTTATTTCTGAAGATACTGCACAGCAGGGCTGTCAAACTGCATTCCTCGAGGGCTGCAAACAGGTCATGTTTTCAGGATTTCCTTGTACTGCACAGGTGATAATTTAATCACCTGCACAAATGAGTTGGTGATTAAATTATCACCTGTGCAGTTCAAGGAAATCCTGAAAACCTAACCCGTTTGCAGCCCTCGAGGAATGCAGTTTGACACCCCTGCTGTACAGTCTATGAAAAAAATTAAGGGGTGCCAGTAATGGTGAGCAGCACTGTACAGCTGTGCAGATTTGGTTTTCTTTTTATTGTGAAGCAAACAACAAATAGGACATAACTCAAAATTTCAGTGTGCATAACTATTCATCCCCCTAAAGTCAGTACTTTGTAGAGCCTCCTTTTGCGGCCATTACAGCTGCATGTCACTTTGGATAAGTCTCTATGATGTTTTCGCATCTGGCCAATGGGATTTTTGACCATTCTTCAAGGCAAAACTGCTCCAGCTCCTTTCAAATTTGCTGCTCACCAGAGGAAACTATCTATCTTCAAGTCTGACCACAAATTCTCAATTGGATTTAGGTCTGGGCTTTGACTAGGCCACATCAAAACATTTACACATTTCCCCTTTAAACCATTCAAGTGTTGCTTTAGCTGTATGCTTTGGGCCATTGTCTTATTGGAAGATGAACTTCCGTCCCAGTCTGAAATCACTGACAGACTGAAACAGGTTTTCCTCAAGAATATCCCTGTATTTCGCACCATCTATCTTTCCCTCGACTCAGGCCATTTTCCCTGTCCCTGCTAACGAAAAAACATTCCCACAGCATGATTCTGCAACCACCATGTTTCACTGTGGGGATGGTGTTCTTCGGGTGCTGAGTAGAGATGAGGGAATATCTTCAGCTCCCTCCTTATTCGGCAACCTATAGCGCTTACCGAATAAGCTGCATCGGGAACCCGGCTAACTGGAGCGCTCCGATAATCATCTGTTCAGAGCCGCAGCTGCATGTGTCGCGGCTGCGTGACAGGCACAACACATGCATGGAGAGCCCAGCAAACAGGCTGTCCATGCATTTGTTGTGACTGTCACAGCTGCGACACATGCAGCTGCGGCGCCGGACGCCTGATTATCGGAGCGCTCCAGTTAGCCGTGTTCCCGATGTTGCTTATTCGGTAAGCTCTATAGGTTGCCGAATAAGGAGGGAGCCGAAGATATTCGCTCCTCTCTAGTGATGAACTGTGTTGGTTTGGCACCAGACATAGCGTTTACCTTGGTGACCAAAAAGTTAAATTTTGGTCTCATCTGACCACAGCACCTTCCTCCATTGGCAAACTCAAAAAGAGGACACAGGTTGTAATGTAACAAAATACCGTAGGTAAAAAGCCAAGGGGGTGAATACTTTCACAAGCCACTGTATATTTTGGCATACTTCTCATTTAGGCCTCATTCAGAGATCAAGTACTTTTCTGGATAATGAACTAATACACTTGTACACACAACTTTCCCAAGCACCTGACAAGTAAACTTCTTGCATTCTGGAATATATCTGGTAATACAACCAGGTTATACTCTCCTTTTTCTGGATTGTGGGTACGTGTAGAGCAGATGAACCTGTGCTGCACTTTATGCACATGCTCAGTAGTGACCAGTGCTGTGGTGTCGGAGGTTTGACTTACCCATTCCGCAGCCCTGTGTTGGGGAACACTGCAACTTTTTTTTAGATGTTAATTCTTTTTCTTTTCTTGGCAACTTTGTTGCCTAGGAGACCGACCACCACTACTGTCTGGCTTGTAAGCACTGCTATGAATCTGAAAGGGATTAGGAGGTAACAGTGCGCTATAGCGGTCCTGGCCGGCTTCAAAACCGTGCTTACAAGCTCCAGGCGCGTTCCTCTGATAAACAGTGCTTACAAGCTCAACAGAAAAGAACACGTAGGCACTGCACATGTTCTGCTGTCTAGCAGCGGTGGTCTGTCTCCAAGGCAACGAGCTATAAGCACAGTAAGTTAATATCTCAAGGACAGGTGAAAAATTTAAAAAGCAGGAAATTGCAAAATTGCTTGTATTTGCAAGTTCTATAGGGCAATAACTAACTATGAAGATGAGAAACCATAATTGTAATGAAAATAGAGCCAGAGCATTGCTGATGGTTTCCAGGAAACAACAATGTATAAAGTAAGACATTACAGATGTGGTAGACGGCGCAGTTCTAAATGTTATATCCTGTGTTAGACCAAGATGGAGATTCACTTAATTATGTTTAATTTGCCCTTCAGCCATTTCCTGGTTACATCTGAATTTTAATTTTCTTTCAGGTCCCGAGTAACAATGCCGTGTATGAGAAATTCTTCCTCCAGGTTCGTTACGTGCACAACTTATATCACATTAATTGGGTAAATGCATCATGGAAAAAAACGTTGTGAACTAACAATTTTTTTTCTTCCGCTTTTACCCGCATTTTCCAAGACCCACAACGTTCACATTTTTCTGGCGTGTGTTACATTCCACTGTCAGAGCTTGACAGCAGCATTTAACAGGTTAACAGCCTCCAGCTCCTGTCCTCCTGCGGCTGTTAAAGGCACATGATGGCCGATTAAATCAGCCATCATCTGCCAGAAAAGCTGCGGGGACTTTTTTTTTTTTTTTTACAATTTATTTTTCCAGCATGGAAAGTTAGGAAACTTTGCAAATTACTTTTTAGCTGCACTAATGTCAGAAGGTACATATTTAAAGTACAGATGATGGCAGTGATAGGTCAGCACCTGCGTCTCACTAACTCTGGCGATATGCTGCTGCAGGAGATGGTTCTGATAAGCCCAAAACGCAGAGGAGAAGACGGGCTGACCCATCATCTGTTCTCCAAATGAGTGTGTTCTGATATCTCTGCAGCTGAAGCCAGGCAAATAGACTGGGACGATTAAATTAAATTAATTTTAATAAAATTAATAATATAATAAAATATTTTAATAATTTAACGATATATATAATTTATAATTATATAATATAATTATAAATTATAATATAAATACATAGTTTAATAATATATTATTTAATATACTAAAATAAAATAGTAATAGTATAATTTAATAAAATTTAATATAATAATAATTTCATTTTTTTTTTTTTTTTTTTTTTTTTTTTACAAGAAAACAAATCCCTTAATTAAGGGATTTATAAATTGTTGCTTGTTCGTTGCCGCTTTGCTTCCACAATCCAAGAATTGGAAAACAGTTGGCCTGATGAACACTCGTTTCTGATTATTGGCTCGTCTAAATGGGTCTTAAGATATTTGCAATATTCATAATCAGCGATATCCTAACATGAGTAAAGATTTCCATGCACTTTAGAAGAAAGTTTATTGACGCTGCCTATTTTGGTGTAATTGGCGACTATTTATTGTGTATAGGGCGTCATCACTTCTCCAATGGCAGATGTTGACGGGAAAGAAGGGTCAGGCATGTTGGATTTCAGCATGCCTGATCCTTTATTCCGGCAGGAAATTAATACCTGCCCCAGACTTATTTCTCCTCCCCTTTCCCCCATTGGAAACACAAGCAAGAGCTATGTGTATGGGGGAAATTTGGGGCTCTAATTGACGGGTGAGCTGTACAGCTTTGCACGGATCTGTGTCTGTCCTGCTCTGCCCTTATTCACATTGAAGTCTTTTGATCCATGGTAAAGGGTTAATATTAAAGACTGGTTAGGACCGTCCCGATGGGTACACCTTGTCGTGGTGGGATGGCCTTTATGCTTACACTATGTTATTTACATGTGCCATTTAATGATTTACTTGCTGTAGGGCGTATGTGCTTGTTTGTTTGTTTTTTGCTTTTCCGTAAATATTTGCGTTACACATATTTTATGCATTTTTTTAAGGTGATTTGGCGAGAAATGTATTTTAACTTCTCCACTGCATCTTTTTTTTTTTTTCAGGTTGAGTCGATAAACTCTGGAAAAGTCTTGGCTGGAGATGCTGCTCTGTTCCTGAAGAAGTCGGGGTTGCCCGATTTGGTGCTGGGCAAGGCAAGTGACGCTGCGGCATGTCGTGATCTACGATTAGTCCCCAAAATCCTACAGTGTTACTTAAAAGATGGCAAAATTGTATCAATAAAGGCATCAGCTCTATAGTTGGAAAATAAAAAAAAAAAAAAAAACACATTATTCAGAAAATGACAACACAAACCATTGGAATTTTTTATTGCCCCTGCTCTTCAGCACATTGCATAGAAAAGTTACCGCTATCGTTCAAGACTACAAGAAAACAAGGAAACTTAAAAAAACAAACAAACAAAAAACTTGAAAGAAGGCGAGAAAAAACGAAAGAGCAAAAATGAAAATGAATGTCCTTAGTTAGCAATAACCAAGTATGTTATAGTATACTGTGTGTTGAAGGTAGGTTGGGCATTTAAAAAAGCAATAGTATGACCATCCAAAGTGACTATAAATGCTGGTAAGTAAATATAAAACTAAATAAGACCTAAATAAGCAATATTGATAGGAAAAATCAGTGTAATAAGCAGAATTCCCCTAAAAAATAATAACAGAAAAGAGTATCCCCTGATGATGCCACGTTTGCGGTGAAACCTGTTGGAGGGACGTGTGCTCTAATATGAATGTTCTATGCTGCCATATAGGGAGAACACCCCGCGGTGCTATCATCTGTCAATTTATGCCGCTGCTTGTATACTTAGTACCTTTAATATAAGCAGATCAGGGACAGAATTTTACCCTCACCCCGTTTTAAGTTTAATCATAATACTTCAAAGCTACGTTTTATGGCCTGTTATAGAGGGATTATCTAATGTGGTTCTTCCCTTTTTGCTCTTTAATGTAAATTTATCCCTCCCGGGTCATTTGTTCCCCACCGTACACTCTAAGATAATAACAAAATAAACAAAGTGAAAGTCATTATCAAAACCTCAAAAATACATGATGAGTGTTACCTCTGATGTGTGTTTCGCCAAGGCTTCTTCAATGGGGCAGTCTTTTTTTTTTTTTTAATTTTTCTGAAATTCTAGGGAAATGAATATTATGTTGCTATTATTTCTGATTTAAGCAGATTTTAGGCTGACCTAGAAGGAAACTCTGTGCTGTATCATTGCCTTCCTGTGAGTCATTTTCCCTGCCGCTGACCTCTCTGAACTTTCTCTTTACACAGATTTGGGATTTGGCGGATACAGAAAGCAAAGGATATTTAAATAAGCAGGTATGGTATAAGCGAGGTTTTCTGCATTGCTATGGCAGCCATCTTTGCGATTTATTTGTTAATAATATTCCTTCCTCAAGGGAATTTTTTTTTTCGTTTATTGATTATGGCTTTTTACCTTGGAAACCGGCCACAGCTGCAGTCTATAAGTGGTGGCCCCACATGCACCGCGCTTACAAGCTCTTTCCAGTAGATATTGTCAGCGCTGCGCTGAGGCTGGCAAGGATTGCTGGAGCGCAGCATTGGCTTACGATTTAGCCACCTTTCGAGCTGCTTTTCTCACCTGATGCTGCATCTTAAAAATACATTGTGGACAATCCCTTTAAATTCAGCAATGCCCAATAGGTTCTCATGTACATCAGCCAATATAGCAAGTACGGATGCTATCACAGCACAGGGTGAAGCCGATTGATAAAGTTTTCTGTCTTTGGGAGGTAAATCTAATTTGGGTTGCGTTCACACATGGCGGATTTGCTGTGGATTTTATCTGCAGATTTTATCTATTTTCTGCGCAGAAAAAAAAAAGTTTACTGAGGATTTATGACTACACAACAGACTTTTTCTCATATTCCTAAGTCCTGACTATGAAAAACCATGTGGCATCTCGGCACGCTTGTATCATGTGCCATCCTCCTGGTCTATACAATAACACTGGGACTTTCCAAAAAGTATCTCAGCGGGATGTTTACCCCCTTGAATAGCAGATAACGCAGGCTGACACAGGGCAGAAGCCCCACGGGCAGATTCCAGCATCGGACCATGTATAGGTGTGAATGACGGCCAGATTGACGATGTCCTGGGGTAAGGAAAAAAGCGAGTAGCGTAGAAAGCAGCCGGACCACATAACAATGATCCATTTGCATTAATAAATGTATCATCCATATTATTATTTTTATCATTAAAGACACATATTGATATGTATTTTTTATGATTGTAGATTTTTTTTTAATTCTATTTTCTGACCATGATGATTTATCACAGCAGCTACATTTATCATAGACTGCAATAGACTGTCTCTGACTTCAGTGGAAAAAGTTTTGGCGACTGAGCAGGAAGGAGGAGGTGAGCTGTGGCATCACCTATTGTGAGTGGTGGATCCTGTGTTATCTACTGTATATAGAGGTGTTATCAGTCATTGTACAGGAGGAGGAGGTGAGCTGTGACATCACCTATTGTGAGTGGTGGATCCTGTGTTATCTACTGTATATAGAGGTGTTATCAGTCATTGTACAGGAGGAGGAGGTGAGCTGTGACATCACCTATTGTGAGTGGTGGATCCTGTGTTATCTACTGTATATAGAGGTGTTATCAGTCATTGTACAGGAGGAGGTGAGCTGTGACATCACCTATTGTGTATGGTGGATCCTTTGTTATCTACTGTATATAGAGATATTAGTTATTGCACAGGAGGAGGAGGTGAGCTGTGACATCTCCTGTTGTGAACCCTTTCCACTGACCCTTTTGATGGTTGCTTACCCTATATGCCTATCCCGATTTTGGCAGTACACATCTGTTTCCTTGCTGTTCTGTTTGATCCTCTTATAAATCTCTCTGGCTGATACAATAGCCTTCATACTGGCATAGTGCTCATAAAAGATGATCCAGGTCCCTTCTCCTGCTAGTCATGTAGTCTTCTTCTGTAGAGACTAGACCAGCGCTTGTGCAGCCGTCCCTTCTCTCCTGCTGTGCCGCCACTTATATTCCGGCCTGAAGTCAGGAATTCCTGAGTTTACACACTTTGTGTCTTCTCCATTACCCGGACGGTGATTTATTTCTCTGCACAACGCCTTGTTTGAGTTTCTAGCTCCTGAAAGTGCCGTACACGTGTCTGTGCTTATAACCCGTACCTATGTACCCTCATGCCCAACTCTCCGTGCCATAAATATTTGTGCGTCGCGTTGTCTCGCTGTAACACTCTTTATTTTCTTCTTCTTTTTTTCCAGGAATTTTTTGCGGCTTTGCAGCTCGTGGCTTGTGCTCAAAATGGAATGGAGGTGTCGCTCAGCAGCCTGAAGAAGGTGGTGCCGCCGCCGAGATTTGTAAGAACCTGATGTGTATTCCAGTTATTATTGCTGGTCCGATGGCCAGGCTGATAATTCTGTGGCCACCAAACTAGAGCACTGCAAACCTCCTACCTGCAGCATTCCCAGCACTGCTGATTAGTAGAGGCCCCCCGCAACATCATGCGTGCGTCTCAGTATCATTATGACCTTGAGGGTCCCATTAATCTGAAGAGCTGCTGGCGACATTGCAGGTAATAGAAAGTTGGCAGTGTAATGCTCCGTTGGTCATGGACTATCGATGTGGCTGCTGGTTCTTGGTTTTGCAAATCTTTTTGCTGAACTCTCATTATTGCTGATACCTACACCTGCGATAATATTACTTATTAGATGCTGGATGTGAGGTCTGCATGTATCCAGAGGTGATGTCTTCATTAGCTCATATATCAGCACAGCTTCTATCCTGCACCTATTTTCTGTTCATGATGTGCTTTCCTCCTTTCCCATAGCCTGTTTTCTTTGCTCCAGTTTCCCTACCATCTTTCCCCAGACCTAGGAAACCATAACTAGATGTAGATCTTCTCTTCCAGTGGCTTCAGGTAGTGAAATGTAGGAGTACTTGCCAAATTTTCAAATGGTGGCTGAGTGTGAGGTCTGCATGTATCCAGACTGATGTCTTCCATCACGCTCATATATGAGCACAGCTTCTATCCTGCACCTATTTCCTTTCCTATAGACTGTTTTCTTTGCTCTCACTCCCTTACCGCTCACAGGTTCTAGATTTTTAGGATGCATAATATGTAGATCTGCGAGGAACTATTAAATTCCCGTTGCTTGCCTCGCATGCTCGGCAGCAGTACCAGGTAAAGAAAGTCTTGTTTAGTGATAATGTATTAGTTGCTTCTTATTACTCGCTGGGTAAGCTGTGCTCTGTGTGTTTTCATTCAGCATGATTTGTCCGGTTCCTCCTTGGTAGCTGCTCCAGTTGCTGTGGACTCGCCATGGGCTGTAAGGGTAAGTCCTATCGGCAACATCATATGACCAGATACAACGCCACCATGTTTATTTCATGTGTGCATTTACTATTCTGTACCCTTTATATCTATGTTGTAGATGATCATTTTCTTTCAATAATTAAAAAATGTAAAATATTAGTGATTTAATTTAAAAAAACAAACATTTTTTTTAATGGTGTAAAATATGAAAAATAATTTGTTTTCATATTTTCAACTTTCGAACCCTTGGGCCAACAGCTCCTGAAATTTGCTATGAAAACTTATTGTACTGCCTGCTCCCATTACTGCAGTAAATGTGGGTGGGGTGTACTCACTTGTGTATGATGTCACTTCTCCCCTCCCCTTCTGCGCCTTTTTAAAAATAAGAGGATGAAGTTTAGGATCAGAGTGCGGAGACATTTTGTTGGTGACTGCAGTGTGTTTTACCGAGATGTGGACAGTGCTGCTGAGGACGGATCACTGGTCTTTACGGAGATCTGAGTGTAGCAGTCATATCACTGCTGCAGGGCTCAGATCAAAGTAATTACGAAGTTCATCATTCAGTATTGCACATGAAAGGATTAAGTACATGGCTTAGCTGATTGTATTGCAAATGATCCAATTAGATACATGGCCCTGCAGACTGTATCACTCTTGATAGGATTAGGTGCACGTTTCATCAGTAAAGAAGTACAGGTCCTTCTCAAAAAATTAGCATATAGTGTTAAATTTCATTATTTACCATAATGTAATGATTACAATTAAACTTTCATATATTATAGATTCATTATCCACCAACTGAAATTTGTCAGGTCTTTTATTGTTTTAATACTGATGATTTTGGCATACAACTCCTGATAACCCAAAAAACCTGTCTCAATAAATTAGCATATTTCACCCATCCAATCAAATAAAAGTGTTTTTTAATAACAAACAAAAAAAACAACAAATAATAATGTTCAGTTATGCACTCAATACTTGGTCGGGAATCCTTTGGCAGAAATGACTGCTTCAATGCGGCGTGGCATGGAGGCAATCAGCCTGTGACACTGCTGAGATGTTATGGAGGCCCAGGATGCTTCAATAGCGGCCTTAAGCTCATCCAGAGTGTTGGGTCTTGCGTCTCTCAACTTTCTCTTCACAATATCCCACAGATTCTCTATGGGGTTCAGGTCAGGAGAGTTGGCAGGCCAATTGAGCACAGTAATACCATGGTCAGTAAACCATTTACCAGTGGTTTTGGCACTGTGAGCAGGTGCCAGGTCGTGCTGAAAAATGAAATCTTCATCTCCATAAAGCATTTCAGCCGATGGAAGCATGAAGTGCTCCAAAATCTCCTGATAGCTAGCTGCATTGACCCTGCCCTTGATGAAACACAGTGGACCAACACCAGCAGCTGACATGGCACCCCACACCATCACTGACTGTGGGTACTTGACACTGGACTTCAGGCATTTTGGCATTTCCTTCTCCCCAGTCTTCCTCCAGACTCTGGCACCTTGATTTCCGAATGACATGCAAAATTTGCTTTCATCAGAAAAAAGTACTTGGGACCACTTAGCAACAGTCCAGTGCTGCTTCTCTGTAGCCCAGGTCAGGCGCCTCTGCCGCTGTTTATGGTTCAAAAGTGGCTTTACCTGGGGAATGCGGCACCTGTAGCCCATTTCCTGCACACGCCTGTGCACGGTGGCTCTGGATGTTTCCACACCAGACTCAGTCCACTGCTTCCTCAGGTTCCCCAAGGTCTGGAATCGGTCCTTCTCCACAATCTTCCTCAGGGTCCGGTCTCCTCTTCTCGTTGTACAGCGTTTTCTGCCACATTGTTTCCTTCCAACAGACTTACCATTGAGGTGCCTTGATACAGCACTCTGGGAACAGCCTATTTGTTGAGAAATTTCTTTCTGGGTCTTACCCTCTTGCTTGAGGGTGTCAATGATGGCCTTCTTGACATCTGTCAGGTCGCTAGTCTTACCCATGATGGGGGTTTTGAGTAATGAACCAGGCAGGGAGTTTATAAAAGCCTCAGGTATCTTTTGCATGTGTTTAGAGTTAATTAGTTGATTCAGAAGATTAGGGTAATAGGTCGTTTAGAGAACCTTTTCTTGATATGCTAATTTATTGAGACAGGTTTTTTGGGTTATCAGGAGTTGTATGCCAAAATCATCAGTATTAAAACAATAAAAGACCTGACAAATTTCAGTTGGTGGATAATGAATCTATAATATATGAAAGTTTAATTGTAATCATTACATTATGGTAAATAATGAAATTTAACACTATATGCTAATTTTTTGAGAAGGACCTGTACAGTGATCTGAGAGGAACCGTCATGTCATTTCTGCACCAAGATCACAGTAATTACCTTTGAGCACTGGTCTGGCTACCAGCGTTGTGGCAGTTTCTTCATTCAGTGATGATGTAGGACCTTGTTCCCGACTGCAGATTGTTTAGAGAAAAAAATGGTTTAATCACCCTCCCCAGGTCCCGCACTGAGTCTCTGCTGCTGCTCCTGCTGTCTGTTATTATTCACAGCGCTGCTGCCAATCATTGCTCAGTGGCTCTGAGCAGCTTGTGCTGACAATTCGCCAAGCTCGCTAATTGTCTACAGCGCTGCTGATATGACATAGGCGCTGCAGACAATAACAGACAGTGGGAGCAGTGGGGAAAACTCAGCGATTGACCCGGGAGGGTGAGTAAAGCTGGGGTGTAAGAGGGATTATTGTTGCTAAACCCCTTTAATATGAGCCCTCATTTTCGGTATCATGGAGGGCAGAAACATTCATTATGTTGTGTTTTACATGGCAGCCTGAAGAAAAGGCCAAATATGATGCGATATTCGACAGTCTGAGCCCCATGAATGGGTTCCTATCTGGGGACAAGGTGAAACCTGTGCTGCTTAATTCCAAGCTGCCTGTGGAGGTCCTGGGCCGCGTGAGTTGTTTTTGTTGTTTGTTTTTTTTATTTTTTTCTTACTTGTTTTTATTTGTTTTTTTATTAGGGATGAGCGAACATGATCGGATAAGATGTTATCTGAGCATGCTCTCGGGTGCTAACCAAGTGTCTTCGGGGTGCTCGAAAAATATGTTCGAGTCCCCATGGCTGTATGTCTCGCGGCTGTTCGACAGCTGAAACACATGTAGGGATTGCCTAACAAACAGCCACGTGAGACATGCAGCCGCGGGGACTCGAACATATTTTTTGAGGACACAGAAGACACTCGGTTAGGACCCGAGCATGCTCAGATAACGCCTTATCCAATCATGTTTGCTCATCACTAGTTTTTGTCTTTTTGATGTAATTTTTTTCTTTAATCCTCAAGGTCTGGGAGTTGAGTGATATCGATCATGATGGATTACTGGATCGAGATGAGTTTGCCGTTGTAAGTCAGTTTACATTTCTGTGATTTTTAGCATGCATTATACTACAGTATTCGGAGTATCGTACTTTTGTCGATTTTTTTCTTAATTCATGATTGGTCCATTGTGCACCAGTTGAAACGTCTTTTCCTTTTTCCAATATATTCTTTGCGTATTCACGGATCTGTTTTCATCACAGGTAAGTGGATAGAAAAAGAGAAATGTAGAGTTGGTACTGATCGATTCGCAGGACCGGGTCCAGCAGCCACGTTGCCACCAGAACCTTGAGAACCGCTTCCTACCCGCCAACTCTTCTTTTGATTAGCTGACCCGGCGAGACATCATAGTTGCGGTATCCTGCACATGTGATGTCACGCCAGACCGGCCAATCAAAAAGAGGGCTGCAGCTGCTGGCGGGTAGGAAGGCTCCGATCTGATGGCCACAAATCCGGCCACTGGACTAGGTCCTACAGATCTATTCACTCCAACTCTAATCTTACATATGTACTGAAAAAAAATAAACAACCACCATACTCATGGAAGGGTGAAGTTATATTTGTTTTCTGATTTTTCGTGTTTCTCACACGACAGATAAAATCTCTTGTAAATTATTAGGACTGTAGATGATGAATAAATATTTTTTTTAAATACCGTATTTATGAATTTTATTAAAATGATTTTGATGCCAAAAATGCTGTATATTCTTCATAATGCGCCAGTTTGGATACCACGCGGGAGATTTAGACAGATCAACTCTCTGTTCAGGAATTTGATATGGGGGAGACAACATCCGCGTATCAAACTGGAGACACTTCAGCGACCCAAGGAAGATGGGGGACTGGCATTGCCTAACCCTGAAATATATTTTCTTGCAGCCCAGAGTCAGCATTTAAAAGGCTGGGCGCATGAAGGGTCATCTGGGGCGGTACAGCGGCTGATGGAAGTGGTGACAAAAAGAAGGCCAGTGGTACAATGTTTGGAGGATGGATCCCTGGGGGCTCTGGGGAAATTATACCCGACTGTGTTGTTGATACGCAGGCTGTGGGGTAGGCTGAGACATATACGGGGGGTCACGGATTTGACTAGATTCTCACCGCTATGGCATAACAGCAACTTACAGGAGTTTGAGGCATTGGGGGTACTGACAGAATGGCAAGTCAAAGGGATTCAATACGTGTATCAAATAATTGAGCGAGGTGAATTGAAATCATTTTCCCAATTGCAGGCGGAATTTGGTCTTGGGACTGTGGGGGAATTTCAGTATTTGCGGATGAGGCATGCTTTTGGAGCTCAGAGTAGAAACGGAGGTATTGGAATTCAGAGGGATATAGTACTGGAGTATGTGTGTAATGAAGGGAGTACTGGGGGAGTCATATCTACTTTGTATAAAGATCTGTTGCACACTTTCCTATTGGGGTTTCCAATAATGGCAAGAGCTAAGTGGGAAAGAGATCTGGGTCCAATGGAGAATGAGACTTGGGAGTCGGTGCTAGAATGGGTCCCACGATTGTCACTGAGTGAACCGTATAGACTGTCACAGCTCTATGTGATCCACAGGGTTTATAAGTCACCGATGGTGCTATATAAGGCTGGTTTGCGTGATGATTCTGAATGCCCGAGGTGTAAAACTGCAGATGCTGATATACTCCATATGATGTGGACGTGTCCGAGACTGGCTGCTTTTTGGGTGGTAGTTTTGAGCCATATGGAAGGTGCGTATGGATGTAAGGTGCCAAGGGATCCAGTTGTGTGTTTGTTGGGATGCGTGGATGAGATTGGAGTGGATAAACACCTAAAGATAGCTATAGCCAGATTGTTATACATGGCTAGGAAGGTAATAGCTCGAAATTGGATTAGGGAAGAACCGCCGTCAAGTGGAGAGTTCCTCCAGTATGTGAAGCGGGGCCTGACACTGGAAAAGGGGTTTTATAAAAAAAGAGGGAAAATCGAAATGTTCAATAAAATGTGGTCTCCGTGGATTGCTATGGGATAGGGGTATTATAGAGGGAGGGTTAATTAAGCTTCCTAATTAATGTTAATCTTAAATGTGGCTTATATTATTGGCTGAGGGATTAGATAGTATATTGGTCTAATGATGGAAGTGCTAAGCAAGGTGAGCTGCTTTGTTGGGTGGGGTTGGGGGGTGGTGGGATTAAAGGGGAATGTTTGAAGGGGGGGGGAAAGCTTTGTATTGAAAATGAGAATGTAACATGTCATTTATCTTGTTATTCTTAATAAAAAATTTATTTGAATAAAAAAAAAAATACCGTATTTATATTATAGAGACCCATAACTTTACCTTCTTTGATAGAACTTCTGTTTTACTTTCCAGGCGATGTTCCTGGTGTATTCTGCATTAGAAAAGGAACCCGTTCCTATGGTTTTACCTCCTGCTCTGATGCCACCATCCAAAAGAAAAACATCAGGACCCCCATCATCATTGCCAATAATCCCACCTCTGCCAATGCCGCCTTCTAAAGAGCCAAGACACTCGCTGCCTCCTGTAGGAATTCTGCCCACAAAAGCCCCCGCGACACAGGTGAGAGTAAAGCTGCACGTAACGCCATTACTGAATACAGACATAGCAGGCGCAAATGTCAATAAGGCATATGGAATGTACCCTCAGAGAATACTTTATTAAAGGAAAAGTTTCACCTAAATTTACTGTTTAAAAAAAAAAAAATATATATATATATATATATATATATATATATATATATATATATATATATATATATATATATATATATTACCGTGGGCATAATACTACTCAGACAACACAGGGTGAGTGTTAAACACTACAAAACAGAGAACATTCCCAGCACAGTACTCAAGATGGTGCAAAACTACAGAGTCTCACCCTTCCGCTCACTCGCCGGGATAAGAGCAGCTGTGACTTCAGAGCTTCCAAGGCCGACTACCCCCTCCTGTGGCATGCACAGAGAGGAGGTAACAACAAGCTTAGGAAGCTGACAGTCCATTGAGGTACAAGGCCAGGTGACTGGAGGGTCACAACCTGTCTTTCCCAAACGTATCCATGGGGCCCAGGTGACCGGCGGGTCTAAATCCTGACTCCCCCAAAGTGTCCATGGGTTGAGTGATGGTCAATGGAACTGATATGTATTTTTTCAGCTAGGGCCATGGTCCCCTAAGCTGACATCCTAGAATGACAAACTGTCCCTCGTGATGGAGCCATGATGTCTTGGTTGCTGTCCTGTAGAGCAGTGTTCCCCAACTCCAGTCCTCAAGGCCCACCAACAGATCATGTTTTCAGGTTTTCCTTTGTTTTGCACAGGTAATGCAATTATCACCTGGGCAATACTAAGGAAATCCTGAAAACATGACCTGTTGGTAGGCCTTGAGGACTGGAGTTGGGGACCCCTGCTGTAGAGAGTATTCAGATGTCTGGATGTATCTCATAGGGAGGCATTATGTTACAGAGGCATACCTATCCTTTTTATAGTTAATAGCTGTCCTTCAAGCCAGCATTCACTGGTAAAGGGGAAGAATGGTGACGAGATTAACTGGCATTGTTTTGACTATGTACCGTAATATATTTTCATAGGTTTTCCTCCTCTGTTTTGCAAGTCAACAAACTAGCTGGCCTGGACAATATGTAATCAACATATCAGCAAACATCATTGTTCAATTGTTCTGCGTCTCTAGTCATCCAGGATAACAACACAATATGTTATAACAAATTGTCAACTTAGAAGTCAATATTATAGGCTTACACAAAAAAGTCTGTATTTTCTTGAACAACCAGAAAGACACACTCAAATTAAAAAGTCAACATGTAAATAGTAATTTTTAGTAATAATATTCCTCCTGGCTTGTTGAAAATAGATGTCTGGTAAATTAAGGTGCAATGCTGTGTCGTTACACCTCTGTCTTACTTTTTTTCCAGTGGGTTGTATCACATGCAGAAAAAGCAAAATATGATGAGATATTCTTAAAAATTGATAAGGACCAAGATGGCCTGGTGTCTGGGCTGGAAGTTCGAGAGGTCTTCCTGAAAACGGGATTAAAATCCACACTGCTCGCCCATATCTGGTAAGTATAGTGAGCTGACCCATCTGCCAATTCTCTGATTAGCCTTTGTTCATGCCTAGGCTCGATATACCAAACATGGCTTTAAAGGGCTGGTCCATCTTTGGTGATCATTTTTATTTATTTTTTTTCTTAAATGCATGTCTTTTGGGCTAAAATTTTTAATTTTTAGAATTGGGTTTAATTACAAATTTTGCACCGTTTAGGTTTTCTGGGCTATTTTATTTCCCTTCACGTTCAACTTTGATGTGATCTGTGGCCATAAAGCAGCTGAGAGGAGGTGAGAAAAAGGCAGATTGAAGAGTTACTATCTCTCCATCAGGCCATCATAGTGGGCTCACTGATGAATTCCCAGTTAACGCCTTCTGCAGCCAGCAGTAGACTATTGCAACACAGAGGCTATAGAAGGCAGATAGTGCAAAATGTTTAATGGAGCCCAATTACAGACATCATTTTTAGCCCAAATTACATGCGTTTAAATAAAAAGTCCCCAAAGGTGGACAGTCCCTTTTTAAGGTCCCTACTAACAACCGGGAAACTGCCAACACTGACGGTTCATCCAGCGGTCTAACATGTATGGGCTTTCATACAATTCTTGGCCACAGTGTATGGTATCATTCTTCTTTTTTGATGCGTTGTTTGGCGGAATAACTTTAGTGCAAGCTGGAGGTAGTCAACAAGTGTCTTAGATTTCCTTGAGAATGTTCCCGTCTTTTTGGTGTCTGTGCAGGTCTTTGTGTGACACCAAGGACTTGGGGAAACTGTCTAAAGAGCAATTTGCGCTGTCACTTCATCTCATCAATCAAAAACTCTCAAAGGGCACTGATCCTCCTCTGTCCCTCCCTCCAGAAATGATGCCTCCATCTGAAAGATCAGCGACACCCCAGGTATGTTCTCCTAGAATAAGCCTGGATATTGCCTAGTGTCGCCATCGCAACTCCCAGGATTGATGTTCCTTTCTTTAAAAGAGTCTCTTGGTGCAAAATGACTGTTAAAACCAAGCACAGTCGCTGGGGTGCACCCTTGGTGTGGCCGAGCAGTTCAGTGCACCTTCCCAACTGCTTTCCTTCCATTTACCTCTTCTCTCTTTTGGCTCCTGAGAAGCCGGAGCTGTGTATTAAGGCCTCATTCAGACGTCCGAGTGCCTGTGCTTGGTTTGGACAGTCCTTTTATGCTGGCAAATTTCTTTTAAATATATTTAATTGGCAGGTTAGGCGATAAATTAATGATTGCTGGATGTCCGACTGCTGCGATGCTCCCCAATCATGAGAACAAGGAGTCCCCCCAATCCCTTGTTATGCCTATGTTGTGTAATCCAGAGAGGAGGAAAATCTTTTTTTTTTTTTTTCATACTTTGAATTGTAACAGAGTCCCGGTCCTCATCCGATGTGGAATGTTCCGTGTTCTTATGTCTCGGGACCAGTTGGTGTAAGTGAGTGGGATTTGTGCCATAACGAAAACTCACCGCACAGTTTGTGGGTATTAACAGTAATTTGTTTGTGTCGCTGCACTAATCAGAAGTTGTGAACTGATAAACTAGATGCATTCACACATCTGTAAAATTAGATATGAACTAAAAAAAAACGTCGGCCCAGTCCATGTGTGACTCTGCAGAGCCAACAGTAGCAGGAGCGGGGAGCCAAATATCGGAGACAGACTTTCTGTAGAGAAGGCAGAGGTGGTTTATTACCGCCTCTGCCTTCCTGATCGCTGGATATCCAGCTTGGAATGAACCGTGTGTACACTTTACAAAGCTCTGACGGTAATCTTGTGATTGGGGTGCCCAGAGAGCAGGATCTGCAGGCTGGATTTACCCTGCAACTATGGACTAATCTGCCGCTTACAAGGGAAAGGAAACATTAAAATTTTAAATTTTGAAATCCTGTCCCCAAAAGATCTTTTATGACCTTTTTATATGGATCTCAATGTGTGAGAAAACATTTAAAAAAAGTAAAATTAAAAAGCAATTGCCAGTCCCATAAAAAAGTGACTAATATGTAAATAATCGGTAATTAGGAAAACTTAATTTAAAATGTGTTTTAGTGATCTGCTGTGGTCTAAAGATAATGTAAAAAGATGCACATTTTAAATTATATATATATATATATATATATATATATATATATATATATATATATATATATATAATGTGTGTGTGTGTGTATATATATATATATATATATATATATATATATATATGTATATTATATATATTTATTTATATATATATACTGTACATATAAATATACATTAACTGAACTTTACATTATGTACTAATATTGGGGAAAAAATGAAAACATTAGGCTACAGAAGTTAAATTGAAAAAGCAAATTTGAATGAGAGAAAAATGTCGAGGTCTGAATACGTTTTTAAAATTGTCTTGAACTGGTTAATAAAATAAAGAGAAAAAAAATTCTGGACATCTAGACTTTGATATACGGTACTTTAATTCTTTATTAATAGTCGTGATGAAGATCGTTGGATCGGTCCTGCTAGATCTCCTGATGCAGGAAGCAGCTGTCACAATAGATTAGGCGGCTCCAGATCAAACCCCTTTTCTTACCCATTGCCCTTTCCTTGACTTTAGTGCAAAATGGGTGAAATGTATGCACCAGATGAAAGCCTCCTGAGAATTTGTTTAGGTTAAGTTCAGCCATTTTCTTTATTTTCTGTGTGAACAGACCCCTTACCCCCTTCCACCATGTATCATTGATCCCATCCATCGACTGAAAGCACAACCTTTTTTCTAAGCTCTGCCTCACTTTTCTCCGCTATTTAGGTATGGTTCGCCAATTCCTTATTTTCTTCCCTTAATTCTAAATTTTGCAACTTTAAAAAAAAAAACGTTTTTTTAAATTTTTTTTCATTTTAAAGAATTTTAAGAACTTTTAACTTTGACAGGGTGCAAAAGTTTGAATTTGTGTAAAAGTTTGCAAACTTCTTAAGCTATTGTGAATAGTTTGCAACAAAAAGATTGAAAAGTAAGTAAAAAAAAAAAGAAAAGAAAACAGGATCAAAATACACTAGTACGGGCAAAGGGGAGTTGTAGTTTCTCAACAGTCGGATAGCTGCAGCTTGCCGCCTGGGGCTAGGGCCAGAGAACGTACCTGGTATATTATGGTATATTCTGCATTGGGAGTTGAATGTTTGGGATTTCTTAGATGAGGATCGTTCCCATCTTTACCCCTTTAGCTGATGAACCTCATTTTCTAACCTATCGGCGATATGTAGATGACGTCTGTGAGGTTGGCGCGTTGCTGCCGGCACTAATCTACTATCCTGCTTTGCTTTCTTTTGCTCTGTTCTAGCTTGCTGGACTGTTTTACTGCTTTCTGCTCTAATATTCCTAACTCTCGTCTGTCCTCTTCTGCCTGCGCAAGGTTAGACTTTTTACTACAATCTTCTGTTTCATTTCCGTTTATTACCCCAAAGCCTAAGTTACAGCAGCTGGCATCATTCTAAGTCTCTTACCTACGCACAGTGGAGGGAACACATTAAAGGATTAGGACACATTTGTGGGCACTTTTTATTTAAATGCATTTGTTTAAGGCTAAAAATTGTTTATGTATTCAGGTTTCATTAAAAATGTTGGGCACCGTTTGCCTTCTGCAGAATGAGTCAACTGAGAATCCGTCAGTGAGCTTCGTTTGACAGGAGAATGATCTCTTTTTTTTCAGAGCTCCTCTCAACTGATTTATGACCACAGACCACATCAAAGTTGAATTTGCAGGGAAATAAAGATCCTGTAAATGCAAAACGGTGCAAAATGTATTTAAAAAAAACAATTTGGAGTATATGTATCTGTTTTATTCTGAGCGGTCTTTTATCTATGAAAAATATTTTGGCTCAGTATAAATGTATTAAAAAATAAATAAAAATAAAATGGCCCACATATTTCTTAAATGGAATCTAGCACCAGGTTTTTGCTAGAGAGAGAGATGCAGGATGATGTAGGGGCAGATAACTCTGCTTCCTGCAGTGTATCACTTATTGGGCTATTTGCTGTCGTTTTGATAAAACTTTTTTTTTTTATCTGCTGCAGATCTACCAGTGTTCTGAATATTGAGCTCTGATTGGCTGCTTTCTGTGTATTCTGTGCATAGGCGGCCAATCAGTGCTGGGGGTGTGGTTGGACTATCTGGCAGCAGACTTACTAGTCCTCTAGTGATGATCTCCCCCTGATTAAAACTGATTTTAGCAAAACTACAGCAAGCTGTTCAGTAAATGATACGTCACTGGAATCGGAGTCTTTGCTCCTACATTTTTCTGCTCTCAGATTTGGTGGCAAAAACCTGTTGACAGAGTCCCTTTAAGAGCTAAATTACCATTCATTATCATTATCGGACAGCCTACTTAATGAGTTTTCAAACTTAATAATTTTCGGTTAAAAGAATTAGGCCGGGATCACACATACGCGAGATATGGCCGAGTCTCGCGGGTGAAAACCCAGCTCTGGCGCCGGCACTCCGGATCGGAGCATGCGGCCGCACAGCAATACATGGAGCTGCACGCTCCGCTCCGGAGTGCCGACGCCAGAGCTGGGTTTTCACCTGTTCCTTTAGAAGGAATCTGGCAAATGAGATGCTAAGTGCTCTGGGTGTGACAGAGCACTTCCCAAGAAGTTTCCTCGCCCTGAACCAGTCTCTTTATCTTTCTTAATAGCTCATCGTCTGATTTTCTTGCCTGATGTCATATGTCATACAGACAGTGAGCTATCAATCAAGATAAATAGTCAATTGCTGGGGTGGAGAAAAACAATCTGGGAAGGCAGAGAGGCTCCAGAAGTGCTCTGTCAGGCCCAGAGCACTTATTGCCTAATTTGCATATGGATTAAAATGCTAATATTTTTGGGATGCAGCAACAGATAAAAGATACAAAGGTTCAGACAACTTGGGTTTCAAAGATCTGCATGTTTATATATGCGGTTTTGGGGTTTGATTTTAGTGACAGATTCTTTTTTAAGTTCATAAGTCTTGTACAAAATTGCTTCAGTTCTGACTTCTGCATGTGAAAATTCCCTGCACTTTTCTCTTCCTGATTATTTAGTTTTTCAATTGATTACTTTATCTACTGAGAAGTCATATCTGCCGTCTAATAGAAAACCTCGCCAGATGACCCATATATAAATCTGTCAGGGAGCACTTCTCATGGGGGGAGGGGAGTAGGAGTCTGGTTGCCTGAATGATTTTTTTTTTCTAGCGGACTTATTACCAAATTCAGGTTGAACTTTTGATGTATCATAAATTGGCATAGGAGCTTGTGGTTTGACTGTTTACCCAGTCTATAGTCTGCTATGTACTGTGATACATAGAGGATGTAGAAACCAAAGGTTCCAAATTCTCTAATGTCCTATTGCAAAAATGCTCATTAGCCAAAAATGCATGGAAATAAGTAAAACAAAAGTATCCAAAGATGTCTTTAATATTCCTCGGCCTTATCGTAAGACAGGTGCACAACTCACTCCAATGTGTCCCGACAGGTATCAGAAGACATAACACCACCCACCCCGGTCACCTCTTTATGTGGATGTGATCGGTTTCTCTCTGAAATGTTACTTTTTTTTTTTTTTTTTTTAAATATTAGAAGTCACAAAAAAGTGGTACAAAAACTTTGCGTTAATAAAGTTTAAGGAGGTTGTAACACATTGCAATTATTTTATTTATACATATTAAAAAAATGCCAGAAAATTAAAATAAAAAAGATTGGCCAAAATTTCCAGTATGAAGGAAATCGAATAATTCTTTGAACTGTATAGAAGGCTATAGTGAATGGACTTGTGATATTCAGGCCGGTTTAATGGAGCCTCATAAACAAGTCAAAGTATGTTGCTGCGCTGAAAGACGACCACCAAAATCTGCCAATTAAATCACTAATGAGAATAAAACCAGACAGCGTTCCTGCAATCATTTAGCGAAAAATCATTATGAAATTCATTATTTTGAGGGAGAAAAGAAAATTTTATTTTTAAAGGCAAAGTTGCGGTGATGAGCATTACACCATTCACTAGGGTCAACTTTATCCCACTAATTTGTCCTCTCTCCCTTTTATTGTCTGATTTCCTTTCCTTATGTCACGCAAACACTGAGCTATAAATCAAAAGGCTAATGCTGGGAAGACAGAGGCTGGAGAAGTGCTCTGTTTGGCCCAGAGTACCCAGTGCCTAATTTGCATATGAATTAAAAAGCTAATATTTTCAGAATGCAGCAACAGATAAAAGATACAAAGGTGTCAAAATCTCCACTATTTCGTTTTCCATCCATTAGAAGTGGCACTTCCTGCACAGGATCCTGTCTACCAAAATGCCAGGCCAATCACCCTCTGGTTACTTTTCAGATCCCGTCGGCCCCCAGTCCCGTTTCTGATTTCTCTGCCATTAAGGAGCTGGACACATTGAATAATGAGATTGTGGATTTGCAGAGGTGAGTGCAAATAAACGATTTTTTTTCCTCTTTTGCGTAAGTCCCACCTTGTTTATAAGGCATAAAGACAGTCAAGGTTTTATTGGGCTGATTATTGAAAAGCTTGTATGTAGCCCTGTGTCCTAAAAAATCACTAAAAAAGAAAGAAATTAAAATAGAGGCTGTGTGCACATTTTCTAGATTCTAGGAATTCAGCAAGTGGAAGACTTAAAGGGTTATTTTTACTGACCACTGGCTATTCCCCAACTGGGACCACCGGCAGTCCCTAGATCGGGTAACTGGGATCAGCCTGAATGTTCTGCCTCCTCTCCATTCATTGTCTATGGGTAATTTTGGAGATCTGTGCTCTGCTTTTTCCAGCAGTCACGTAGACAATGAATGGAGCAGGCACATCTCCGCTCCATCCAGGATGGGGCTCTGCAGAGCATGGTACCCAGGGTCCGAAGCCCTGCGCTTAGGGTCAGTCCCTCTAATGATCAGTAACTTATAGCCTATCCAATGGACAGGGGATTGCTCAACATTTTGGAAATAACCCTATAACTGTGCCGAAATCTGCATTTGGTAGAAGTTGCTTAGCACATAAAAGTGACTCGGACAGATTTATTAATGGAGTTGTGCACAGAAGACGGGTTTTGTTTGTTTGTCACTAATTCTAGGTTTCGCTGCAGGTATGTGGTTTGTGTTTTCCTATTGAGCCGACCGATTTTATTTTAAGCCATTCCTTTTATTTTGGATGATTGCTCTTTGGCACGACACTTGTTAAGAATTTGTTCTGTGGCCGGTGAATGGTTCGGCTCCCTGGTTACAGAAACCCGGAGGGACTTCTCATTGTCTCTGTAACAAACCCGCAGCGAGGCCTCCAGATAAAGCACGCTTCCTGATGTGTTAATCCTGATATGGGTTTTTTTTTTGGCATCACTTCCTCCATCTCCCTTTTTAGATTAGCAAGCCGATCGTTCACAATATACCTGCGGCTCCCACTTTCTGGCAATGCATCATCACATATTTCCTCTAAACACAAATCTCAGGGATGAGCTAAACCTTTTCTGGAAAGCTGGATGACGCCCAGTGTGGCCACCATACCTGCCGTTTCCTGCCTCTTGGGTCACCGCTTCCTGTACACTAATGAGGCAGTGATGCATCGTCTACATCTCTACAATTAAAGAGTCAATCTGACGTCTATGCAAAATGTATCAGTGGCATAAAAAAAAGAATATCCCCCAAGGATCCAGCGCAGGCTGCAATAACGTCCTATTTTTCAATCACTTGAGGTCTGTGACTTGGTGGCTGTCGTCAGCCCCATGTAAATTGAATGGAGCGGCAGTGCACATGGTCAAATGCCGCTCCGCCACTGAGGATGCCCAAAGGGAAGGGAAGCTCAGGACCCTGTGCTAGAAATCGGTGGCCCCCACTGTTCCTGTAGGTAGGTGATGCATGTCTATTTTGACAAAACCCATCTCCTATCATTAAAAGTTTATCCCCTTCTTTTGAAGTTATCAACTCTTTGTGGGATATGCCATAAATTGTTGATCCGTTTGCTGGAATTTTCGCCAATTCTGAGAACAGAGCCCTGTATCTGTGGGAACGAACGCAATGATGCTGAGCATGTCTGGTCCCCTGGATAGAATAGACCCCCCCAGCAATCAGCAAGTTTTCGTGTGGATAAGCAGTAACTTCTAAAGATGGGCTTTCATTTCAGGTTCTTCCCTTGGCACTAAATATCTGGATTTGTGCCGTCCATGCGCCCCAAGTCTTATCTCCCACATTCTCGGTGATTGAATACATTTTTAGGCTGCGGTTATGATTTCTGTTTTTCCGTAAGTGACAACAGTCACACAGCAGCTGCCGTCCGGTGACGTGTCACAATGGCAATCTGTCTTCCTGTCCGCAAATTGTGCCGGCGGGGAGTGGGGGTGGTGGAGTATGAGCCATCCAGTGATGGAACGTGGGAAGTGTTTACCAGCCTGACGTGGAGCTCTCATTATTACTTTTTGTCATTTTTTGGCACTGGCTATTCTTGTATTGTATTATCCCCATCCATTTATGGCTTGCAGGGATTTTTATTATTATTATATTACAGTGAATCCTCTTTGCTATGAGAAGCCAAATTGCATTGGAAAAAATTGTTGTTTTTTTCTTCTGGAGGGCGACTCTAATAGAACAAGACCAATAATATCCATAGAACAATGGTCGGCCACCTTTGATGCTGCATCTGTCGTGAATCTACAACTCTCAACGGTTTTTGACAATTGCAAGGCATGCTGAGAGTTGTGGTTTTACAAGAACTAGAGAGCAAAAGGTGACTGACCCCTAAAGTAGGATTGAAAAATTTGCTTTCGGTCCGACGTAGATTCTCCTCCATCCAGTATGGCTCCCGTTACAGGTATGGGGCAGCATTAAGAAAATCCCGCTCCATTTTTTGCAGCTGGTCTATAGTGTGGCGGATGCAGGCTTGTATCTGGGAAGATGGCGCCGGGTGGAGCAGTAAAGGGCGCTGCATACATTACTTAGATCTCACTAGGGCTTCTGCTATTTATGTGCTATGTCTCTGGGGTAAGAGGCAGCAATTATCCTGCGTGGATCTCTGGTGCTTTCTCTCCTGCGTCGCCCTTGATGGCCACTGTGGAAACCAGAAGATGAACTTATGATCCTCAGGACTTATGAGCTCTGATTATTCGGCCGTCCTTTTAATTCTATTTTTTCTTATCTCCTTCGCTTTGGAATTATGAGTCTTGGAAGCAGCGGAGGAGGCAGCCACAAGTGCACGACTACTTATCAGCTCGCAGGTCACAGCCGGAGATACTCTCCTTTCATCGTTTTAATTACGTTTCCGTCCCAAGTGAGCGTAGAGCAATTATAATGCTGCGAGCGGTGAGCGACTGTTTAAAGTCACCGTGCCTTCGTTCTGCGGATAACCAGGGGTGAGTGAGGTGTAGTATTCGTAGTGGATTTTCTCTGGCATTTAAAGGGTGGATCTCACGTGCCTCAGCTGTAGATGGACGAGGCATGGTGGATTTCGGTCATTGGAGTATTCACAAGGTCAAAGCTTCGCGGAGGGTGACGAGACTTTAGCGGCGGTACAATACGGATCAGCACCATTGCGTTGGGTTTAAATTGCTGTTCTGATGTCAAAGCTACTAAATCCTAATGCAGGGCCCCCCATATGTCATGTCACAGGCCCCCCCATATATCATGTCACAGGCCCCCCCATATATCATGTCACTGGCCCCCCCATATATCATGTCACTGGCCCCCCCATATGTCATGTCACAGGCCCCCCCCATATATCATGTCACAGGCCCCCCCATATATCATGTCACAGGCCCCCCCATATATCATGTCACAGGCCCCCCCATATATCATGTCACAGGCCCCCCCATATATCATGTCACAGGCCCCCCCATATATCATGTCACTGGCCCCCCCATATATCATGTCACTGGCCCCCCCATATGTCATGTCACAGGCCCCCCCCATATATCATGTCACAGGCCCCCCCATATATCATGTCACAGGCCCCCCCATATATCATGTCACAGGCCCCCCCATATATCATGTCACAGGCCCCCCCATATATCATGTCACTGGCCCCCCCATATGTCATGTCACAGGCCCCCCCCATATATCATGTCACAGGCCCCCCCATATATCATGTCACTGGCCCCCCATATATCATGTCACAGGCCTCCCATATATCATGTCACAGGCCCCCCATATATCATGTCACAGGCCCCCCCATATATCATGTCACTGGCCCCCCATATATCATGTCACAGGCCCCCCCATATATCATGTCACTGGCCCCCCATATATCATGTCACAGGCCTCCCATATGTCATGTCACAGGGCCCCCCATATATCATGTCACAGGGCCCCCATATATCATGTCACAGGCCCCCCCATATATCATGTCACAGGCCCCCCCCCATATATCATGTCACAGGCCCCCCCCCCATATATCATGTCACAGGGCCCCCATATATCATGTCACAGGGCCCCCATATATCATGTCACAGGCCCCCCATATATCATGTCACAGGCCCCCCATATATCATGTCACAGGCCCCCCATATATCATGTCACAGGCCCCCCATATATCATGTCACAGGGCCCCCATATATCATGTCACAGCCCCCCCATATATCATGTCACAGGGCCCCCATATATCATGTCACAGCCCCCCCCCCCCCATATATCATGTCACAGGGCCCCCATTTATCATGTCACAGGCCCCCCCATTTATCATGTCACAGCGGTACAATACGGATCAGCACCATTGCGTTGGGTTTAAATTGCTGTTCTGATGTCAAAGCTACTAAATCCTAATGCAGGGCCCCCCATATGTCATGTCACAGGCCCCCCATGTCATGTCACAGGGCCCCCATATATCATGTCACAGGCCCCCCCATATGTCATGTCACAGGGCCCCCATATATCATGTCACAGGCCCCCCATGTCATGTCACAGGGCCCCCATATATCATGTCACAGGCCCCCCCATATGTCATGTCACAGGGCCCCCATATATCATGTCACAGGCCCCCCATATGTCATGTCACAGGGCCCCCCATATGTCATGTCACAGGGCCCCCCATATATCATGTCACAGCCCCCCCCCCCATATATCATGTCACAGGCCCCCCATATATCATGTCACAGGGCCCCCATATATCATGTCACAGCCCCCCCATATATCATGTCACAGGGCCCCCATATATCATGTCACAGCCCCCCCCCCCCCCCCCATATATCATGTCACAGGGCCCCCATTTATCATGTCACAGGCCCCCCCATTTATCATGTCACAGCGGTACAATACGGATCAGCACCATTGCGTTGGGTTTAAATTGCTGTTCTGATGTCAAAGCTACTAAATCCTAATGCAGGGCCCCCCATATGTCATGTCACAGGCCCCCCATGTCATGTCACAGGGCCCCCATATATCATGTCACAGGCCCCCCCATATGTCATGTCACAGGGCCCCCATATATCATGTCACAGGCCCCCCATATGTCATGTCACAGGGCCCCCCATATGTCATGTCACAGGGCCCCCCATATATCATGTCACAGCCCCCCCCCCCCATATATCATGTCACAGGGCCCCCATATATCATGTCACAGGGCCCCCATATATCATGTCACAGGGCCCCCCATATATCATGTCACAGGGCCCCCCATATATCATGTCACAGGCCCCCCCATATATCATGTCACAGGCCCCCCATATACTATGTCACAGGCCCTCGATATGTCATGTCACAGGACCCCCGTATAGCATGTGCAGACTTATGTAGCAGAGAGACCATTGGCTTTCTTCTGAGACTGTCTGAATAGATCTACAACTAGTGATGAGCGAACGTGCTGGGATAAGGTGTTATCTGAGCATGCTTGAGCGCTAACCATGTGTCCAGGGTTCTCGAATAATATGTTTGAGTCCCCTGCATTTCCTGCAGCTGTCGAACAGCCGCAGGGATTCGAATGTATTATTCCAGCATGCCGGACACACTCAGCACCAGAGCATGCTCAGATAACACCTTATCCCAGCATTAACTACAACCCAAGTTTTCTAAAGACTTTGGATGGGGAAAAAAAAGTTATTGCCTCTTTTCAGGATGACATCTTATAGATCAATGGAGGCTCGACTTAGGGGACCTGAACTGTTCAGCAGAAGGGAACCATTAAATGTTAAAATGCCGTGCATTCATGACACCGCTCCAATCATTCTCTGATTCAGAAAAAGCTGAATTCAGCGCTTGGCCGGCCCATAGGGAGCGAATGGAGTGGCGGTTGCGAATGTGCACTGCTGCTCCATTCTGATGGAGATCTAAGTGCCACCTTCTGCAGATCAGTGGGGAACCCAGTGGTCAGATTTCCACATTTTAGAAGTTCTCACCTAGGTGGTAACTTTTTCACTGGACGACGGCTTTAACTATATAATCATTAATAAAAGTTACCAGGATCTGTTCCTTCATATGAACACCAGTAAATGCTGCCGCTCTGTTTTGGTGGGACGTTTCAGACCACCATTCTTATGATTGGCAGTCCCAGATTTTGTAAGTTTATATTTTCGGACATTTCCTCTTTATGTTTCCGGCGATTTTGATGGCGCTGGTGTCCTGGGTACAAATCCCATCAAGGACAACATCTGCACAGAGATTGTATGTTCTCCCCGTGTTTGTGTGTGTTTCCTCCAAGTTCTATGGTTTCCTCCCACACTCCAAAGATTTACTGATCGGGAATCTAGATTCTGAGACAGTGGTGCTGATTTCCGTAAAGTGCTGCGGAATATGATGGCGCTATATAAGCAAAAACATAGTTATATTGGATTCTGTGGTGGATGGGTAACCAGTGCAATGACTGGCACAGGGTGGAGGAATCAGTGTAGCGGCTGGCGAGGAATATGATCCTGGCTGCTGCATTCAGGGTGGATTGGATAGAAGTTTTAATAAGAGACAAACAAGTAGAGAGTTGCAATAGTCCAGGTGGGAATGAATCAGAGCAACAGTAAGAGTTTTTGAAGAGTCGAAGGTAAGAAAAAGTTGAATTCTAGAGATATTTTTGAGAACAAAACCCCCCAAAATAAAATGCAGCATGTTAATGAGATTTAAGTATAAACGCTCCTACTTTGCTGGAACTGTGGAATCTTATGTGAGTAAAATCCACACCAAGTGCGCAAAGTGTGAACCCGTCCTGAGGATGCCTCCACACATGGTGGATTTTCTGCAGCATTTCCACGTCGATAATTGCATTGCCAGTGGTCAGTTTCCCCAAATGTGTAAATGAGATTTTTACAAGTCTTCTTATTTTAGCTGATTCTTGTATTCCGCCCCTTCCAGAGAAGATATTAGGCCTTAGTTAGCTAATAAATGGTTTCTGCCTGCTCCGACCGCCTCCCCCAGCGCCCGTCTCGGTATTGGAGACCGGTCCTTGGTGCGGTTGGGCGGCAGGACGTTCTTTGTTGGCCAATGGCTGCATCCCTAATACAATGACTAATGATTTACCACCCCGGGGCTCCGTATAAGGACGGATTATTACAAATATTCTAAAGCCGCGTCCGCCGCAGCCCTTTGTCGCTCATTACCGAATAGCGGAGACATTTAATTGCTGTGATGGAACAGAACCGTGACGGCGTGAAATGACTGGGATCCGTGAGTCCATAGCCGTCGGCAGACGCGCCACCTGTATCTGTGGATGCAGAGTCATCCTCCGGGGTTTGTGCAGCCGGGGTACGTGGGTTTGCTGGTCATGTGACTGCGGAGAGTTAAATGCCCAGCTTGCCGTCTGCTGCTTCCCACCTCCCACCCGAAACCTCTCGGCGTTTTGTATTCGCTGCTTTCTCCTTGGCAACAGTGAGCTCATCGCAGACTATTTCATTGATTTCCCACTCTCCTCCTATTGCTTTTGCCATTTCTCCCCCCCGAGCGCTCCGGACCACAATGAGGCGTCAGTTTTAATGCTTCCTAGGCCTTAATTATTCCAATAAAGACACCCCCCCCCCCATCCCCCGGGACCATGTACCTGAAGTGGGACTCCGGATTAGGGGGCTGGATTAGCATGCCCGCCGTCTCCGATGTCTTCCGATATTCCTGTATGGTTTGCTGGTCTTCCAGGGAGAAGACGACCGTGGAGCAAGAGCTGAAGGAGAAGGAGGAAACGGTGCAGAAGAGAACCAGTGAGGTCCAGGTAAGGGAGGCCGCTCCGGCACTGCTCGGCACAGGAATGAATGGACTTGTAGAAAAACCATAGGAGGGTATGCAACTTATGGATGGGAACTGCAAGTCCCAGCACGACCTGGGAGCGACTGCTGTTACATCCTCAGCTGACCTCCAAAGTATTGATGAACTTTGTCCTAGATTTTCTTTCTCCCACTTTATCCGTAATTTACCATATTAATTACTGTATTTTTGGATCATACTTTTTTTTCCATCTTCGAGACTGATTTATTTTTTATTTTATTTTTTTTCTTGAAAATGTTTTGAGCTAAAAAGTCATTTTTCAATTGGATTTAATAAAAAAAAAATGTCTTCTATTGCATCTCTCTTGCTGGCTTCAGAATGAGTTAACGGAGAGTCCCTCAGTGAGCTGCTTTTAACAGGAGAATTGGCTCTTTATTTTTAATTTTTTTTTTTTTTTTTAGCTCTTCCCAACTGATTTATGACCACACACATAGAGCACAGCATAGTTGGTTTTGCAGGGAAACATAGAGCCTGTAAATGCAAAACGGTGCGACATTTTTAATAAAAACCCAATTGCAATTTTTTTTGGGGGGGTTTTAGGCCAAAATACATGCATTTAAATAAAAAAATTGTCCCCAAAGATTAACCCCCCTACCCCTTTAAGAAAATCTGCAGTCTGATCCCTATTAATAATGGATATATTGTTCCTTGCCGGAATTGTATAAAGGTCCGTGCCCTCATTTATATACCTGGCTGGGTTTGTACGGTATGCAGATGTAGCAGAGCTGACTTTGTTTTTTTTTTTAATGATCTCGTTTTATAATACAGGTTGACATGCAGTCCTATGCAAAATCACAGTCATGTGACAAGCGGTAATGCATTCTACACTTGCCTGGGTGCATCTTTACAATTTCGGCTCTGCTACATCTATATCAGGCTAAGGCCGTCAGATGAGCCGCCGCATCCAACTCATGGTTATACATTTCCTTGTAACTTATGATGGGAAACTACTTTATTTGCTGGCACCTTATTTTCTGTCTTTAAAGGGTCTCCAGGGTGTCGCCCACTCCTTCACCCACTGATTTTACAGCCGGTCCCTTATTCCTTAACCTTCATCTGACCTGTAATACCATCGCTGCAATCAGTCGCCTTTCTCCTTACTGCCTTTTCTGCAATTATATATTTATCGCCTCTGCTATTTATCATTTGGCACAAATTTTTAGTTTACATAGGACTGCAGGTTCTGTATGATCTTCACTAGTGATCACAATTCTCAAATAATGTGAAGGACACACTCATCTCTGTAACCCTAAAGGTCAGACCCTTGTCTGCGTATTGTGCTCTGTATGCTAAATCTTTTTCTCGGATTTGCATAGGACTGCAGGTTATATGCACAGCTAGGGTTTCCTATCTGAGGGCAGCATATGATAGATTTCAGGGACTGAGCTCAGGAATAAACTTTTTTTTTTTTTTTCATGATTTCGTCAATTATTTCCTTGGGAAAGGCTATTTCTTACCGCAATTATAAGTAAAGCCTGCGAGGGGCGCTCTCCCCGTCCACATACAGAGAGGCTGAGTGTCACTACGCACAATGATTGGCATCTTATCCTGTATATAAGGAGTGCCGCCAGTCACCCATGTGTGGCAGAGAGCGCAGGGTTCACAGGACTTCTATGTGTAGAAAGGGGGAAGCTGGAGGAGTTAACTGAGAATCTGTCAGTGAGCTCTTTCAGATTCAATGACTGGCGAGTTTATTACTTTTTATTATTTTAATTTTTTCTAAGCTCTTACTTGAGTTATGACCACATTAACAATTGAAGGTGCAGGGAAACAAAAAGCTTGTACAAGCCAAACGCTGCCGAATTTTTAATGAAACCCATTTCCAAAAATAATTTTTAGCCACAAGTACATGCATTTAAAGTAAAAAAAAAATAAAAAATAAAGTTGACTAAATAAAAAAAAATAAAGTTGACTACCCCTCTTATTAGGGGGTCCCAGAATTCAGGTTAATAATGTCTCCTTACTTTGTGACAATCCACAACTTGTTTAATTATACAGTCCCATGTGTTGGACAATTTGATCTCATGTGATAGATAATATGATAAATGGACAATCTGTAAATCACGCTATATAATAATGGGTTCTTATTCCAGAAAAATCCCCCCCCCCCCCCAAAGGGCTGACTGACCATTTAATTTTATGCTTTTTCATCTTTTTTATGTTTTTTTTATATAGAAACCTATATATCGAATATGCCACGTTTTTGTCGGAAGAATATAAATCCGGTATAGTAGGAAAGAAATCAATAACTCACTGATTACTGTAAGGCGCAGAACACCAGTATTATGTGTCACCTACAGGAAAAAGAAAGTTATTATTATTATTTATTGTTATAGCGCCATTTATTCCATGGCGCTGTACATGTAAGGAGGGGTATACATAATAAAAACAAGTACAATAATCAAAAACTAAAAAGTTTTGCTATATGCACTTACAATACTTTTCTTTCTTTTTTTTCGTCCTTCTCTGAAAGTTCACTACTTCCTAATCATCTTCGTTTTGGCATCATTATATTTAATTGGCTGTAACTTACTTAGTTTTAAATAATGGAAATGTTTCCCAAGGAAGCACAATGGTAATTAAATCTACGCGGGTCACAAAGCTAATTAATGCTTAATCTGGATCCAGTATGAAAAAGGTTGAATTTTTCATCAGCGCTAATAGTTATTGTGTATTACATATTGTACCAATTCTTCACTCTTTTTCTTATTTGTGCCATCGATTGTCTGAATAAAACACCCCGATGCTGCGGGCCGTAATATTACCACTATATGACCCCCAAAAGTAGTGTCCAAAGAGAGATGTGAGACCGCAAGGTAGATCTTCACAAAGCCGCCCCGTACCTGCTAATTGGGATGGCTACTGTTCCAGCGCAGAGTTATTGAAATGAATGAAGCCGAGCTGCAGTACTACACGTAACCTGTACACAGGAGTGGCGCTGTTTTGGGAAGAAAGCAATAATGTGATTCTAGTCCTACACAAACCGTATTTAATGGTTGAAATGGCCCCCTCAAAGTGTGTTATGACTTATAGGGCCGGGGGGAGGGCAATGTGTGAAATAAAGAAAAGTAGAAAACAGCAGAGAAAATAAAACAATATTAAAGAGAAATGTCCTATGCATAAAATAATCTCTACGGGAAGGGGAACACAATTTGAAATGTATAAGGTAACGTTCACACTAGCGTTATGCTAGTTTGCGTCGGGCGACGCAGCGGCGACGCATGCGTCATGCGCCCCTATATTTAACATGGGGGACGCATGCGTTTTTTTTTGTTGCGTTGTGCGACGCATGCGTCTTTTTTGCCGCTAGCGTCGGACCAAAAAAACGCAACAAGTTGCATTTTTCTTGCGTCCAAATTTCGGCAAAAACCAACGCATGCGTCGCAAAACGCAGCGTTTTTGCGTGCGTTGCGTCGCCGACGCAGCGGCGCACAACGCTAGTGTGAACGTAGCCTTATAGTGTTTCTTTTGGCTATAAAAAATTTTATTTAAAAAGGTGGGAAAAATACACACATTTCTTTTTTTTATTCTTTACATTTTCTTACAAAATCGACACAATAAAATAAAAATAAAAATATATTCTAAGGTTTAAGTCTCATATATCGTAAAAAGCTAAAAAATTATATACGGTATATTTCTATATAAATTTCTATAAAAGCCCCCCTTTTTTTTTTTTTTCTTCCTACATGCTGTTTAAAGTTCTTTCGGACTATTAGACGCATCGGAACCACAAGATGCACCTAGGCTTTGGAGGAGGAAAAAAAAATTGAAGCAAAAAATGTGGTCATGACGCACTGTTATGGGTGGAGGGATATGCTGCTGACACTGTTACAGGGGGGTAATGTCCGTCTGTATCTGTACTAATATCCCCCCATCCCCGTCATGGTATCCATGGCCGCCATCGCCATCCTGGTATCCATGGCCACTGTTGCCATCCTGGTATCCATGGCCACCGTTGCCATCCTGGTATCCATGGCCACCGTTGCCATCCTGGTATCCATGGCCACCGTTGCCATCCTGGTATCCATGGCCACCGTTGCCATCCTGGTATCCATGGCCACCGTTGCCATCCTGGTATCCATGGCCACCGTTGCCATCCTGGTATCCATGGCCACCATCCTCATCCTGGTATCCATGGCCACCATCCTCATCCTGGTATCCATGGCCTCAATCCTCATCCTGGTATCCATGGGCCCCATCCCCTTCTTAGTATCTGTGACCACCATCCCCTTCCTGGTATCCGTGGCCACCGTTGCCATCCTGGTATCCATAGCCACCGTTGCCATCCTGGTATCCATAGCCACCGTTGCCATCCTGGTATCCATGGCCACCGTTGCCATCCTGGTATCCATGGCCACCATCCTCATCCTGGTATCCATGGCCACCATCCTCATCCTGGTATCCATGGCCTCAATCCTCATCCTGGTATCCATGGGCCCCATCCCCTTCTTAGTATCTGTGGCCACCATCCCCTTCCTGGTATCCGTGGCCACCGTTGCCATCCTGGTATCCATGGCCACCGTTGCCATCCTGGTATCCATGGCCACCGTTGCCATCCTGGTATCCATGGCCACCATCCTCATCCTGGTATCCATGGCCACCATCCTCATCCTGGTATCCATGGCCTCAATCCTCATCCTGGTATCCATGGGCCCCATCCCCTTCTTAGTATCTGTGGCCACCATCGCCGTCCTGGTATCCATGGCCACCGTTGCCATCCTGGTATCCATGGCCACCGTTGCCATCCTGGTATCCATGGCCACCGTTGCCATCCTGGTATCCATGGCCACCGTTGCCATCCTGGTATCCATGGCCACCGTTGCCATCCTGGTATCCATGGCCACCGTTGCCATCCTGGTATCCATGGCCACAGTTGCCATCCTGGTATCCATGGCCACCATCCTCATGCTGGTATCCATGGCCACCATCCTCATCCTGGTATCCATGGTCACCATCCTCATCCTGGTATCCATGGTCCCCATCCTGGTATCCATGGGCCCCATCCCCTTCTTAGTATCTGTGGCCACCATCCCGTTCCTGGTATCCGTGGCCACCATCCCCATCCTGGTATCCGTGGCCACCATCCCCATCCTGGTATCCGTGGCCACCATCCCCATCTTGGTGTCCGTGGCCACCATCCCCATCCTGGTATCCATGGCCACCATCTCCGTCCTGGTATCCATGGCCACCATCACCGTCCTGGTATCCATGGTTCCCATCCTGGTATCCATGGTTCCCATCCTGGTATCCATGGTTCCCATCCTGGTATCCATGGTTCCCATCCTGGTATCCATGGTCCCCATCCTGGTATCCATGGTCCCCATCCTGGTATCCATGGCCCCCATCCTGGTATCCATGGCCACCGTTGCCATCCTGGTATCCATGGCCACCGTTGCCATCCAAGTATCTATGGCCCCATCCTGTTATCCATGTGCCCCATCCCCAACTTAGTATCTGTGGCCACCATCCCCATCCTGGTATCTGTGGCCACCATCCCCATCCTGGTATCCATGGCCACCATCCCCATCCTGGTATCCATGGCCACAATCCTCATCCTGGTATCCATGGCCACCATCCTCATCCTGGTATCCATGGCCACCATCCTCATCCTGGTATCCATGGCTACCATCCTCATCCTGGTATCCATGGCCTCAATCCTCATCCTGGTATCCATGGTTCCCATCCTGGTGTCCATGGTTCCCATCCTGGTATCCATAGTCCCCATCCTGGTATCCATGTGCCCCATCCCCATCTTAGTATCCGTGGCCACCATCCCCATCCTGGTATCCGTGGTCACCATCCCCATCCTGGTATCCGTGGTCACCATCCCCATCTTGGTGTCCGTGGCCACCATTGCCGTCCTGGTATCCGTGGCCACCATTGCCGTCCTGTTATCCATGGCCACCATTCCCGTCCTGGTATCCATGGCCACGATCCCCATCCTGGTATCCATGGCCCCCCATCCCCGTCCTGGTATCCATGCCCCCATTGTGGTATGCATTGCCCCGTCCTTATCCTGGTATCCATGGCCTCATCCTGGTATCCATGGCACCATCCTGTTATCCATGGGCCCCATCTTAGTATCTGTGGCCACCATCCCCATCCTGGTTTCTGTGGCCACCATCCCCATCCTTGTATCCATGGCCACCTTCGCCATCCTGATATCCGTGGCCACCATCCTGTTTTCCATGGGCCCCATCCCCATCTTAGTATCTGTGGCCACCATCCCCATCCTGGTATCCATGGCCCCCATCCCCGTCCTGGTATCCATGCCCCCATCGTGGTATCCATGGCCCCGTCCTTATCCTGGTATCCATGGCCCCCATACTCATCCTGGTATCCATGGCCCCATCCTGTTATCCATGGGTCCCATCCCCATCTTAGTATCTGTGGCCACCATCCCCGTCCTGGTATCCATGGCCACCATCCTGGTGCACACATTAAAAAATAAATGATTCTACTCACCTTCCTTACCTCTCTCACAGCGCTGCGTCCTGCTGATACTAGCATCTAATTTCAGCGTGTAACAGTGCATGACGTTACTGCAATGCGCCCCCACACACAGAGATCAGCTGCTGGAATATTCACTGCTCCCCACGCCCGGGACTACGGGCGTGGAGAACAGTGAATATTCATTCCCTTTACTAGCAGCACACGTGCTTGTCCAGCTGCTGCAGGAGCCGGCGACTGCGGCTAACACTGTGCGTGCTATTAAACAGATTACATCCGGACTACAAAACGCACTCCCCACTTTCCTTCACAATTTTTTGAGGAAAACAGTGGGTCTTATAGTCTGCAAAATACAGTATGTATATGAAGAGTAGAAGGTCTGTTCTTAAACTGGTTAGTAGTTGTTGCGGTAGATTACCCTTTGGGCCTCGGCCCCTCTTTGCTCATCGCTGGCCCTGCTTGTTGTCTCTTGCAAATTATTTGAAGCTGGATTGTTCTGTTTTCCAGGATCTGCAGGATGAGGTGGAGCGAGAGAACACCAACCTACAGATGCTGCAGGCTCAGAAGCTGGAGGTGGAAGAGGTCCTGGCCGGACTGGATGAGCAGAAGGCAAAGCTGGAGAGCCAGTTACAGGACCTGCGGCTGAAGTGTGCGGAGGAGACCCAGCTGGTATGGGCCTTGTGATGGCGCTGCCTAATAAGGTGGCAGCGCCAACCAGACATTGTACCAGATCTGCTAATTCTAACTTATTCATTTAGACTAGTCAGTGTGAAAATGTGACATATTTACCGCAGTGGCTCATACTGGATGATATATTTGGTGCATCTTTACAATGCCTATTGGTTGGCTTATTATATATTGTACTAGTAATTTTCTAAAACTTTTTCTCATAGTTAAAGTGGGTTTTTCGGTTTTAGAAACATTCCTTCCCAGTGCAGATTGTTTTTAATAAAAAACAAAACAAAACTGAGCTTTACTCACCCTCCTGGGGTCTCCATCGCTGCTCCCATTCTTTTTTTTATTGTTTGCAATACTGACCTAACATCGACAGCGCTGCAGCCAATGGGTGAGCTCAGTGCTTCATGGGCGGAGCTGCTGAGCTCAGTTATTGGCTGCAGCTCTGTTAATGTCACATCACTGCTGCAGATTTTAGACACCGGAAGCAGTGGCAACTATGCACCGGACCTGGGGAGGGTGAGTAAGGCTCAGTTTTGTACCCAAAGTCCCTTTTAATACATTTTTGCTTTATGTTGCCAATTATAATGAATTTTTGCCTAAAATGTCAGATCTTTCGTGGCGGTGTATAGCCGTTTAGATTATCCTCTGGATCAGCATGCAGCTTTATATCTGGGTTAGCTTCAAAGCTGCAATGTCTGGCGTGCTGGGCTCGTTATGCTGCCGCCTGACTTTTGTAAGACGCATTGACGGAGCTACATGAAGCAAAAAATCAGCCCATCGCACTGATATCTTTACAGTTAGACATATTAATAACCAGTATGGAACAATATGATTAATGCTCCCAAACTCCATCCTTTGAAAATCTGGATCTTTGCAGTGAATTCCCATCATTTCTACAGATTAACCCTTCTTTCTCTCCAGATCTCTTTATTGCAGACTGAGGCATCCAGCCAGGAGATGCAGATTTCCAATTATGAAGAGGAAGTAAGCAAGGCCATAGAGGAACTGAGCAGACTGAAGGAGGAGACGGCGCAGCTGGAGGAGAAGCTGGAGCGCGGGAAGGAACGTCTCACACCCCTGGAGCACCAGCTGCTCGAATGCAAGGTAGAGCTACGCTTAGTAAGATGCTCCTCGTCAATCACTGGGGGGGGGGGTAATTGGGTTTTGTTGTGTGGACTTTACTGTGACGTGCTAATCCTAAATTATTCAATGACTATAAGTCAAAATACAAAGGGCCTGTCCAGTCTTTAAAGGGAATCTGTCAATAGGATCTACCCTCCTAAGCCGTCTATATGAGCACGCAGGTCATAGAAATCTGAATAACATGATACCTTGATATCTGCGATCTGATGTTTTATTCCAGAGAAATCCACATTTTTCTTAATATGTGAGCTGTTAAGATCTATGGGTTGGACATAGATCTTCCCGAGAATCTGCCTCAGTGAAAGGGGGAGTTTCCAGTGTGAGACATGTCGATCAGGAGAACAGGCTGTCAGTCATTACGTGTCTCCCCCTTCCATGTAAAATAAGCTCTGCAGGCAAATTCTTGGTTTCTGTACCTAAATAAACAGGGAAGAGTTCAGAAAAAGAATATTTTGCAAACTCTCCCGTCACAACGAGCTCACGGATGGATTCTTGGTGGATTTATTTCTGCCCCCAGCAATGTGCAGGGAGACTGTTAAAGCCAATCTGTGCAGGAATATTGAAGCCCAAACGAGGAAGGATGTCCATTCGAAACTTGATATTGAAATTATAGAGTTAAAAGGGTTTGACCGGGATTTGAAAAAAAATTATCTCTCTCAAAAGAAAAAGGAAAGTTTATCATATAGTTCTTCTTACTTTTTTTTTTTTTATTTTTTCTCTATGTTCTCGCTCTTCGCCCAATTTTAAAATTTGTGGACAAAACCCCTTTTGACCGTAGTAATTGCTCTTTTTTTCCATATGTTTATGTATAATTTTCTAATTTTTTTTTTAATCTTTATTTTAGGCCAAACTTCAAGATATAAAGCCCAGTGAGAACGACCTGAACTCTCCGTTTCATGTCAGCTGGCGTCACCACTTAGATTTGCCCATGGTCAATGGCACGGGGGATCATTCCAGTCTGAGTAACAGCAGCAGCGAGCCAGCCAATCTTCATGAAACTGCAGAGTACGAAAGCTTGGCCCAGCCAGAAAATCAGAGCCACAGTTCTCCGGTTCGTAAACGATGTGCATTTTGTGATGCCGAAGTAAAGTTTTCCTACTTGCCTTATACTTTCCGCTTAAAGGGGTTCTCCATTTTCAGTGAATTCCTGTCCACAGGTGCAGTTTATTTTATTTAAGTTTATTCTTTTAAAATGTAGTTTACTTTCCCTCCCCGGGGTCCGGCGCTGAGTTACTACACTGCTCCCGTGTGTCTGCAGCACTGACGTCACGTCGACCTAGCTGCAGCCAATCACTGAGCTTAGCGGCTCTGCCCAAGTACACTGCATGAGCCGCTCCGAGTCTTGAAAATCATTGATTGGCCTACAGACGGTGGGAGCTGCGGCAGAGACTCAGCGCTGGATCTGGGGAGGGTGAGAAAAGCCCAGTTTGTTTGTTTTTTTTTAAAGGGATGTTCTGAAAACGGAATTTCCTTTAAACTGTCCGTGTAAGGCTACGTTCACATTTGCTTTGTTGGGCGCAGCGTCGGCGACGCAACCAACAACGCATGTACACAACGCATCGTTTTGCGACGCATGCGTTGTCATAAGATCCTACAGATCAGGAATTTCGGCGCAGGGAAAACGCTACAAAAGTAGCGTCCTCTGCGCCCTGTCATGTGCGTTTATATGACGCATGCGTCGTAAAACACAGTGCAATGCATATCGGCGCATGTCCATGTGCCCCCCATGTTAAAGATAGGGGCGCATGACGCATGCGTCGGTATGCGTCGCCGACGCTGCGCCTAACAACGCAAATGTGAACGTAGCCTAATAAATAGATATGTCTAACTCAACAACCATCCAATGTTATGGGGGCCTCAGAAAGGTAGATGTCATGTGATATAAGGGTTGGGTTGTTGTAAGCCGGCACCAAAAGTGACTGTCAGCAGCTGACTCTTCACCATCTGTCCTGACATTACAGGTACGGAGCAGTCCGGAAATCGCCCACACGTCAGGGAGTGAAGTGGAAGAAAAAGACGAGACTCCTAATATACCAGCCCCAGCTGACAAGGTATGGCGCAGATGATCTGGGCTTTTGCAGTGTCATGATCCAGTGGCCACATTGATAGTCCATGGCCACTGAACAAGAGCCCTGCGAACCTCCTACTACTATGTTGCAGCATGAAGTAAGAGGGGTCTGCTAATCCGAAGAAACCCCGGGGGAGCAGGAGGTTCGAAGTGTCTAGTTTGGCTGCCAAGGGCTGTCGATATGACCACTGACCCAGGTTCCTGCCAGTCTCTTTGCTCAACTCTAACCATTACCATGTTATAAAATCAATGATCACAAACCTATAATTTTTCAGCTGTTGTAAAACTACAACTCCCATCATGCCTTGACCGGCCCATGATGGTTATGGCGTGCTGAAAAGTTGTAGTTTTGCAGCAGCTTGACAACCTCAGGTTGGCGATTAGAAAAATGGCATTAAAATCGCCAGTTTCAGCTGCTGGAAGTTCATCGTAAGACATTTTGATTTGATTCCTAAAACTTTTATAGTTTTATCAGTAAATCCTTTTTATTCCAACATCTGTCACAGTTCTCCATATCATTGGAGTCCTTAGCGCGCCCACGGGAGGAAAACGTAAATTCTGCAAATATATTGTCTGCTTTTTCAGGAAATTACGTTCCATGTGGATCCCTTTGAAGTGCAGCAAAGTGCACCTGCCGCAGAGAGTGTGCCGGAGACGGGGCTGGACTTCTTCCACAGTGACCCGTTTGTTGGAAGTAAGTGCTTTCTTTTTCTTTTTTTTGGAAGGAGGCTCATATCTTAATCAGTATCTAAACTGAAAGCTACAAGTTTATACGATGTGTGATGGATTGGAGTTATGTCCAACCAGCATCGTTGCTGGATTTTAGTCATTTTGGTTCTAGAGATCTTTTCACTCCATGAATTAAGGAATTATAAAATACTTTGGGGTGGGGGAGGGAATCCTGTACTTATTTTGGCAAATGCAGAGTAAAGTCCCCATATCCTTTGCCAATCCTTTCTATAGCAACAAGCTCGTCAGACTTTTAATTCCTAAATATTCGGGGTTTTCAGCTTCTGACAGACCCCTGTTCCCTGGCTGTAGTTTGCATAGTGAGAAAAGCACAGCCTGTTTTTATTAAATAAATGTTCCGTTTCAAAAAACCTCTTTTAATTCCCTTTTTCGAAATAAAACCTAAATAACTACCGCTATTATTATTTTCCTTATTGTTCCTTAGTCAACAATGTTTCTTAATCGATCCTTTTTTTTTTTCTTTCTTGCAGATGATCCCTTTAAAGATGATCCATTTGGTAAAACAGGTGAGTTGTTAAGTTGTTTTAAATTATCGGAACATATTGGTCGCTATCAATGTGGATGTAACCCTTGAAAGTAATAAAATACATGTTGAAGGAGATATATATATATATATATATATATATTTTTTTATTTTTTTTAACGGCCTTTTAGGGGGTTAACAGTAACAAATAGTGATGAGCGAGCTTGCTGGGATTAGGTGTTATCAGAGTACGCTCATGTCATAATCGAATATTTTCGGCATCCTTAAAAAAAAGTACTTGAGTTGCCACCGCTGTTCAACACGTGCAGGGATTGCCTGACAAACTGACATGCAGCCACAGTCACTTGAGCATGTTTTTCGAGCACGCCGAAAATACTAGATTAGGAAACGAGCGTGCTTGGATAACACCTTATCCGAGCACGCTTGCTCATCACTAAACATAACGATGTTAACTCATCGGCCTGAGCTCTGACACAGCCTGGTCCACTGCTGCTCCTGGTGATTGTTTGCAGGCTGCAGTGGTGACATCACAACTACAGTGCATGTGACCGCTGCAGCCAGTCACTAGGCTTGTGCCTTCTTCATCAGCTGAGCCCAGTGATTGTAGCAATCACTTTCGCTGTAGTCGTGATGTCACCGCTGCAACCTGTGTGTGAAGTGGAGAGCCAGTGCTGGAACCGGGACCGACCATTGAGGAAACCTGTTGATTTTAGCCCTTGGAGGCCTATAAGTTAAAAAATTGTATATATTAAATATTTGTGATTAGGATTTTATAGGTTCTGTTTTATGAATTTGTGTTTTACCTACTAAGGAAAAATGCTCTGCAGGCAAGAAAGCCATGGATTGTGTGGTGTGCTAATATTCCCCAGATATTACGTGTGTCGTACCCTGTGCCCCCCGCTGTTACTTGTCATGTTATAAATCCTCCCAGTCCACCCACTGCCTTCGTGTGATCTGTCGCCCCTTTTTATTTGCAGATCCATTCGGGGGAGATCCTTTTAAAGACGCTGATCCTTTTGCTTCTGATGTGTTCTTCAAACAACCTTCAGCAGATCCTTTCTCCTCTTCAAAAGAAGATCCATTCCCATCTGCGAAATCCGAAACGTCGGATCCTTTCTCATCTTCAAAAGTAGAAAAAGACGATCCTTTCTTGTCCTCGAAGGCCGACCCCTTCTCCTCCTCTAAAGCTGATCCCTTTTCTTCTGCATCCGAGGATCTGTTCACGTCTTTCAAAGCAGATCCCTTTTCAGCCCCGTCTGACAGCAGTTCGGCCTCGGTATGTGGTGGTGTTATCAATTAGATAAATTCTGCTCATGTGATGCCTTTTCTGATCTTGGAAAGTTTCTTTTCTATACACAGCAGTGCAATATTGCACAGGACAAATGCCCTTTCCTTATAGCCCGGAGAACCGGGGTGGTTGTGCAAACCTTAGAGAAAAGCCCACTTCTGTCGCACCAAACGTCGGCATAGTTTCTATTGTTTGGCTGCTGCTCTTTGATCTAGACTGATCCTTTCTGACACAGATGGAGTATTCACGCTCCCTCCTCACTAATAATCGTCATTGCATCCTGAAATCTTCCCTCCTGAGAGCCCTCGTATGTTGTTTTCTTGTAGAACGAAGCTTTGAAGACCAATGACCCTTTCGCACCCGGTGGTACATTTGTGCCAGCAAGCACTGAAACTGGTGAGTAATTACAGGAGATCGTGTTTTTTCCCTTGTAGTACTGAATGGCGGTGATGATTTTGTGTATTTAGTCTATATCTGACATGGACAAATCCCAGGAGTCAGGTAGGTGAGGATAAAGGGCACCTGATATTTGCAAAAAGTCATATTCTATGGGCTACATAGTGTTGCTGATCCGTGGTGTTTCGGCTTCTGAGACCATCACCGATCGCTCAAAACATCACGTGCCTGCTGCTGTAGCCAGGACTGATGGGACTCATCATTAATACAAGGCAAAGGCAAAATGTACTATGTAGAAGTATCGCAGCCCCCTTCAATCATATGATTGGCCTGATCACCAAGAGACGGACCCCCACTGATCCGATATTGATGACCATCAATATTGAAATTATCTGCACACTAAAAGAATAAGGCTGGTTCCCGGAGTGGCCCCGGTTCCCGGAGTGGCCCCGGTTCCCGGAGTGGCCCCGGTTCCCGGAGTGGCCCCGGTTCCCGGAGTGGCCCCGGTTCCCGGAGTGGCCCCGGTTCCCGGAGTGGCCCCGGTTCCCGGAGTGGCCCCGGTTCCCGGAGTGGCCCCGGTTCCCGGAGTGGCCCCGGTTCCCGGAGTGGCCCCGGTTCCCGGAGTGGCCCCGGTTCCCGGAGTGGCCCCGGTTCCCGGAGTGGCCCCGGTTCCCGGAGTGGCCCCGGTTCCCGGAGTGGCCCCGGTTCCCGGAGTGGCCCCGGTTCCCGGAGTGGCCCCGGTCGCTCCAGATTTAATTCAGATCTGTGCAATGTGCTAAATCCAACTTCTGGATCAAAATCTACACGTTGCATGATGTGACTGTACGTCATTGCCACTTTCTCCTAATTCTGTATCATCAGGAAATGACGACCCATTCACTTCAGTCTTTGGAAATGAATCATTTGCCGGAGGGTTTGCCGACTTCTCTGAACTTTCCAAGGTATTCTGATATGATTTTTTTTTTACTTAGCTGCCATTTTTTTTATTTTGGATTTTGTGATTGTACAGTTAGGTCCATATATATTTGGACAGACACAACATTTTTCTAATTTTGGTTATAGACATTACCACAATGAATTTTAAACAAAACAATTCAGATGCAGTTGAAGATCAGACTTTCAGCTTTCATTTGAGGGCATCCACATTAAAATTGGATGAAGGGTTTAGGAGTTTCAGCTCCATAACATGCACCACCCTCTTTTTTAAAGGGACCAAAAGTAATTGGACAATTGACTCCAGGGCTATTTCATGGACAGGTGTGGGCAATCCCTTCGTTATATCATTCTCAATTAAGCAGATAACAGGCCTGGTGTTGATTTGAGGTGTGGTGCTGCATTTGGAAGGCTTTGCTGTGAAGTAAACATGCGGTCAAAGGAGCTCTCCATGCGGGTGAAACAAGCCATCCTTAAGCTGCAAAAACAGAAAAACCAATCCGAGAAATTGCTATAATATTAGGAGTGGCAAAATCTACAGTTTGGTACATCCTGAGAAAGAAAGAAAGCCCTGGTGAACTCATCAATGCAAAAAGCCCTGGGCGCCCACGGAAGGCAACAGTGGTGGATGATCGCAGAATAATCTCCATGGTGAAGAGAAACCCCTTCACAACAGCCAACCAAGTGAACAACACTCTCCAGGGGGTCGGCGTATCAATATCCAAATCTACCATAAAGAGAAGACTGCATGAAAGTAAATACAGAGGGTTCACTGCACGGTGCAGCCACTCATAAGCATCAAGAATAAAAAGGCTAAAAAACATCTAAAAAAGCCGCACAGTTCTGGAAGAACATTTTTTGGACAGATGAAACCAAGATCAACCTCTACCAGAATGATGGAAAGAGAAAAGTATGGCGAAGGCGTGGTACAGCTCATGATCCAAAGCATACCACATCATCTGTAAAACACGGCGGAGGCAGTGTGATGGCGCGGGCATGCACGGCTGCCAGTGGCACTGGGTCACTAGTGTTTATTGATGATGTGACACAGGATGGAAGCAGCCGAATGAAGTCTGAGGTATTCAGAGCCGCCATACTGTGTGCTCAGATCCAGCCAAATGCAGCCAAACTGATTGGTCGTCATTTCATACTACAGATGGACAACGATGACCCAAAACATAAAGCCAAAGCAACCCAGGAGTTTATTAAAGCAAAGAAGTGGAATATTCTGGAATGGCCAAGTCAGTCACCTGATCTCAACCCAATTGAGCAGCATTTCACTTGTTAAAGACTAAACTTCAGACAGAAAGGCCACAAATAAACAGCAACCGAAAACCACCGCAGTGAAGGCCTGGCAGAGCATGAAAAAGGAGGAAACACAGCGTCTGGTGGTGTCCATGAGTTCAAGACTTCAGGCAGTCATTGCCAACAAAGGGTTTTCAACCAAGTACTAGAAATGAACACTTTATTTAAAATTATTGAATCGGTCCAATTACTTTTGGTCCCTTAAAAACAGGGTGGCACATGTTAAGGAGCTGAAACTCCTAAACCCTTCATCCAATGTTAATGTGGATACCCTCAAATGAAAGCTGAAAGTCTGAACTTCAACTGCATCTGAATTGTTCTGTTTAAAATTCATTGTGGTAATGTCTATAACCAAAATTAGAAAAATGTTTTCTCTGTCCAAATATATATGGACCTAACTGTATTTCCCCTCCTTGGAGCCTTCACCTTTGTTTTTGGCCAGAATAAAATATAATTAAAAAAAAAAAAGAAGTGAAATGGACCTGGGTGTGTGATGTATTTGATTAAATGGAAAGTAAATCGGTGAAGAGAGTCTCTTGGGCAAAGAGATGTTACTATTTTGTGACAATTTTAACACTATTAGGGCGCTGTGAGATGACCGTATAAATGGAACCACAATGCACGGACTGGCTGGCAGCTCTCCCAAGCATGACAGCTTCATGTATTTCTATGCAGCCTTTCACACTCAGGCAGGGAGAGCTGCCAGCCAGTCCGTGCATTGCGGCCTGATTTATACGGCCATCTGACTTCGCCCTTATGGTCATTAATGATTTTTTTTTTTTACAGCCCAGATTTTTTCTTCTTCTCCCTTATCCCCCAAACAAAAGCTTTTTTAATTTTTTGTCACACACCAGAACAGCAGCACGGACTCAGCTGACGGCAGAAAAGAAAAGGAGACACTAAGCATCAAGAGCACATTAGAAGAGGAGTCTTCTGAAATAGACACTCCACCGGCATTACCTCCGAAAACTGGAACTCCCACTCGGCCATGTCCACCCCCACCAGGTAGGCCTCCATACTCTGTACTACAGCCATTGAGCCTCCTAATAGGCTGACACTTCCTGTTCTGTACAGATGACTTTTCAGTAGTCTCATTATCATCGCAGACTGGATAATGACAGATCTCTTCTATGATTTTCACAGCCCACCTTCTCCCCTTTCCTACACAACGACCTCTGTACAGGTCACACAGCATCCTTGTAACGTTCTTCCAGAGATGTCCAAGAATATCCCCAGTTTAGAGGTTCCTATGGGCCATCCATGTATGTTAACATTGCCTAGGCAAGTTGGTGGCCCCCATAATCATGTGTAAGAAAAAAATGAAAAATCTAAAATCGGAAATAAAAAAAATGGATTAGAAAAATCTTGTCTTAATTGGTTAAAAAAAAGCAACAACTATACAATAAACTGTAACCTTCCATCTAAATACTGGCATCCAGACACTTCCCTGACGTAGGCAAGCAGACGCTAAAATATAAAACCTTCCTTTTCGGCAGGGTTTTTTTTGGGGGGACACAATAGAGTGGAAGGGAGTCTTATAAAAAATCAAATAAAAAAAAATAAAAAAAAAAGATCAACACCAAAAAGGAGGTCAAAAAGATTCCAAAGTTTCATATTTTAGATTCCATACACTTTATTAGAGCTTTGGATGTATAAGGGACACATCTGGAAACCATTTTTGGGCCCCCCATTGGAGTGCTGAATAGGGTGGAGAACGTGGTGTGAACCCGGCCTAAACCAAAAGTCAAGAAAGAAAATGGGTCATCATCATTTTCCTGTTTTGTGTGTATAATCCAGGTCCATCCATGTGTTAAAGGGGTATTCCCATCTCCTAATATGTAATAGGTTTAATAATATTAGCAAATGCCTTCAATTACAAATGTTGTAGAATTCTTCTGATTCACTTTGTTGCTTACCCCATGTGCTGAGCATTGCAGTAGCTTAGTTATCGATGGTTACGACCACTTGCTATCTGTCACTATATGAATGGCCTGCACATGGGGGTAAGCAACGTAGCTTATCAGAAGAACTATACCATATTTCTAACTGGAGGTATTTGCTGATATTATTATTACACCTACTATATATTTGGAGAGGATCTTGGAGATGGGCATAGCCTTTTAAGAAAATGTGTTGTACTGATAGGAATGTGCTTTTCCGCTCTTTCCGTTTAGGCCAGAGGCCTCCCTCTAAGCCAGAGGACTTGTTCAAGCAAGGAGACCCATTCCAGGCATTCAATCTCAGCTTCCCCAGCGAGGCGGAGGAGTCTGACCCCTTCACAGCCGGCAAAGGAACAGGCGAGAGCGGGAGTCTTAGTAGCTTTAACACTGTAAGTACAACCTGAGCCCAAAAGCGGTGCGGACTGTAACCCTTCATCAGGATGCTGCTGTGTATGTCTGTATCCAGGGAGCGGGGGCGCCTCTCATGTGGCTCCTCTGTTTTATATAAACCCTTCTGTATTTTATTGTTGTTTACCTCTTGTATTGTTCTTTTATCGATTTTGAAGTAAAAAAAAAAAATTCCAATGACGTCTTTTTGTTGATTTCTTATGTTTATTCTGCTTGGTGCTGATAATGTCCTGATTTCTGCAGCAGTGCGAACTTAAAAAACCACAGGAGATGCCAAAGACCTAGAAATAAAGTCACGCGGAGAGGCGAAGATTCACGTTTTGTATATTTGTATTTCACAAGGATTTTCATTAGCTATTAAACTTTTTTTTTTTTTCTTTTTTTTAGGAAAGCTGGGTGACATGACAGGGGAACCGCATCGGCTCCTGCTACCATAGTCATCCAGCTTTTCCAGACTCCTGCACTGCAGATCTTTTATAATTCTGCAGTGACACGCCACTTAGTAACTGCAATATGATTCGGAGCTGCCAATCAGAAGGCTGGAAAAAGTAATATGGAGGATCCAAAATCACCAATCTGTAATCCTGCGAGAAACACGTCAGACAAATTTGCTTTTTACCTTTTTGGAGGGCGATTCTGCCTTTCTCATAGCTAGAAAACTCGAAAGGCCTCTGTTTTCTTTAAACAAATATGTTAAAGTATTGTTTGGATTCATTCTAACACCATGTAAATGGTTCCATTCACACATCCGCGCGTCGTGGTCTGCGTACTGACCGACCATAGATGATGTATTGTTTGTGCACCCCTTTATACTGACTTTTATGCTTCTAGGGAGACGGCTCTAATGTGATTCCATCTCATTGTCCAATTTGTAAAGTCTAAAGGTTTAAGCACTGACCACCGCTCCATTCATTCTTTATGGGGCTGCTGGATAAGCCGAGCACCGCTTTCGGCAACCCCATAGGGAATAAATGAGCATGTGCATAAAAATTCCTTGTTGTACCGATTTGGTGCGGGTCCCAGCCATCAGACCTCCACCGATCAACCACTTGTCACCGAATGACCCCTTGTTTTACCCGCAGTGTGCATATAATTATGCACAGTAAATCCTCATTATTTTTGCAACACAAGTATTTCGTATAGGGAAAAAAAAGTTGCATCAAACTTTTCAAGGTCACTTGCAACTTTTTCTCCCACAGTTGGGGTCACCCATGATTTACTGTACAATATAGGGTGCAATTTGTCACTGTGAAGCCCTAACAATGGCCATCTTCTTATCAGACTGAGCCGATATTTAAGGTGGTCCCAGGTGGACATCCCTAAGCGTAACCCCACTTTCTCCTTCGCCACATTGGGGGACACAGGACCATGGGTTATGCTGCTGTCACTAGGAGGCTGACACTAAGCTGAGACAAAAAAAGGTTAGCTCCTCCCCTGCAGCATACACCCTCATGCTGGCTTCCAGAGACCCAGTTCAAGCTTAGTGTCCGTAGGAGGCACACTGATTGTTACTTTCTAACCGGACGAAGGGGGCGACGGATTATTTCATGTTCCGATCTCCCCCGAACCAACAACAGGCGAGCACGGGAGTTTCACCTCTCCGTATCCTCTCCTGCGACGTGGGAGCCACTGCCTGAGCTGACCCTTTTGGGCGACTGTCCCTTTCACGGGCGCTGATCTCCCCACGAAGTACAGACGAGCACTGGTGTTTTCCTCCAGTATCCTCTTCTGCAGCCAGGCCTTTTTATTGCCGGACATCTGCCCTGTCCACCAGGTTTCACCCTCGGCTGTACAGAGGCTCTATTACCTGTGGCGTCCGTGCAGCCCACACTGCATCACCACTGTCTATGCGGCTGATTCAGGTGGTGGACGGTTCCTCTCCACCCCCCTTTCAGGGGTTGGTGGATGGAGGCTTCCCAACCCCTGCACCGTCCCTGTCTCTCACCCCAGGCACTCCTCACCTCAGGCCCCTTGTGCAGCAGGATTCCTTCCTGCACGCCGCAGCTCCAGCTCTCTCAGCCGCAGCTTCTCCCACGTGCAGCGCTGTTATCGCCGGCCGTCGCCTACGTCTTCTGCGGGACACAGGACCTCAGGTAAGGAGACTACGTCAGCCTCTCCTCTGCAGTGCCGCCCTCGCTTCCATAGTTTATAGACCCTGTGGTCTATTTTACATTAGGTACACCATGTCCCAGTCAAGGTCTAAAAAATCCTCTAAGGTGCATACGACCTTTTTTTCTGCGTGTACCACCTCCCAGGCTCCACTTCCTCGGCCTCAAAGTTCCCCCCTCTGCTCAGCCTGCGATGCCCCATGTGCCCAGGAGCCCTCCACCGTCACCGACTCCGGCGTACCTAGTCCCCCCGCGTGGGTCGCGTCACTTTCGCAGTCCGTGGATTTTTTAGCCAATGCCATCAAATCCATTCAGAACCCTCCTGGGGAACAGGACAATCCGTTACAGGTGTTAAGAGATCCCTCCGTAACAGGGGAATCGTCGGCCAGCAGGGGCCGCTCTCTTCGGAAAGAGGCACGGTCATCCAGAAAACGGATCCGCACTACCTCTCCTGAGCGCTCATCTCGCCACTCAGCTTCTGGCAGCTCCACCTCTCGCTCACCCTCTTTGGGGGCTCGCAGCGTTCACGACTCTGAATATGAGTCTGATGTATCCTTAGACCCGGAGGCTCCGGAGTTTAGATCTACGGTTGACTCCCTCATTGTAGCGGTCAATCACGCACTTAAACTGGACGATGACTCTAATTCTGCTCCGGACCACGCAGTCTCCTTTACTAGAACCAAGCGTTCTCATAAGACCTTCGCCTCTCACCCAGATTTTCTGGATATAGTCAGGCGACACAGGGAGCGTCCGGATAAGCGTTTCACGGGAAAAAAGGACCTGGTATCGAAGTATCCTTTTTCAGCAGATCTCGTGAAAGACTGGATGGATCCCCCACTAGTAGATCCCCCCAGTTTCGCGCCTTGCTTCCAAAACGCTCCTATCCGTTCCGGAAGGCGCTTCGATTAAGAGTCCCACTGAACGCCAGCTAGATTCCCTAGCTCGCTCAGTGTACGAAGCCTCAGGTTCTTCCCTATCTCCCTCCTTCGCCGCGGCTTGGGTGGCCAAAGCAATGGTTTCCTGGGCGGATGCTCTAGCGAAATCCATTCATGAACAGGATCTCCCATCTGAGATGGCGGACCTCGCTAAACAGATAGCCATGGCTGGTGATTACGTGATGTACGCTTCTCTCGATGCAGTGAATTGCGCAGCATCGGCGGCCTCAAACGCCATCACTATCAGAAGGGCTATTTGGCTCAGAGAGTGGCACGCAGATTCCTCCTCTAAAAAATCTCTGATTTCTCTCCCTTTTCAGAGCGAGCGTCTTTTTGGTGAAAAGCTAGACCAGCTTATTTCCGACGCTACAGGGGGAAAGAGCAAGTTCCTTCCCCAACAGAGGCCCAAGGCGGCCTTCCAGCGCCAGCCATATTTTCGCTTTCGGCCCTTTCGTACCAGCCCAGCCTGGTCCAATCCTGCCGGTTTTTCCAGATCGGACCGATCCGCTCGCTCAGACAGAGACGTTCGTCCCTCTTTCAGGCCGAATCCGTCCTGGCGAGGAAAGCCTAGGCAGCCCAGGGCCAGAGGTTCTAGGCCCCCCAGATTCCCATCTCAATGACTCGGGAACGGCGCCAGTCGATACCACCAGAGTAGGCGGACGGATGGAATCGCTCAGGTCGGTCATCTCCTCGATGGAAAGAGGGGAATTCTTGGCATCGATAGATATCAAGGGTGCCTATCTTCACATTCCAATATTCCCGCCACATCAAAGGTTCCTCCGCTTTGCCGTTCTAGAGAACCATTTCCAGTTCACGGCCTTACCCTTCGGTCTTGCCACGGCACCCAGGGTATTCACGAAGGTCATGGCGGCTGTCATGGCCATTCTTCATTCTCGAGGAGTCGTCGTGTTGCCTTACTTAGACGACCTCCTCATAAAGGGTCCGTCTTATCAGGCCTGCGAGGCAAGCGTCCACATTACCTTGGATTCTCTTTCACGCCTGGGCTGGTTGATCAACTTGAGCAAGTCCTCTCCCGTTCTGCCCGACGGATCTCCTTTCTGGGAATGATCCTGGACACTTCAAGGAGTCTGGTCTTGCTTCCTCGGTCCAAGGCCCAAGCGCTTCAGCAAGGAGCCCGAACGCTCTGCCATCCTCGCCCGTGACCTATTCGGTTTGCCATGAAAATCCTGGGAAAGATGGTTGCAGCAATCGAAGCGGTTCCTTTTGCTCAACTCCATCTCCGCCCCTTGCAACAGGCTCTGCTGGACAATTGGGACAGGAGTCTCTCATCTCTCGACCGTCCTTGCCCGTTGTCTCCGCGGATCAGACAATCTCTTGTATGGTGGACCCTGGGTCCATCTCTTCTCCAGGGGAAGTCCTTTCTCCCGATCTGCTGGTTAGTGGTAACTACCGACGCCAGCCTTCTCGGCTGGGGGGCGGTGTTTCTTCACCACTCTGCCCAGGGCCGTTGGACAGTTCGGGAGTCAAGGCTCCCTATCAACATCCTGGAGATTCGTGCGATCAGACTTGCCCTGAGTCGCTTTCACGCCCTGCTCGCGACCCGCGACTCGCCACCCAATACGAGTCCAATCGGACAACGTCACAGCGGTGGCTTACATAAACCACCAGGGGGGTACCCGCAGCAGGGCGGCGATGCAGGAAGTCTCCCACATTCTTCGTTGGGCCGAAACCAACCATTCCACCATTTCCGCGGTGCACATTCCGGGAGTCGAAAACTGGGCGGCGGACTTTCTGAGCCGCCAGGGCCTTGCCTCGGGGGAGTGGGAACTCCATCCAGAGGTTTTTCGACAGATCTGCCTTCGCTGGGGGACCCCGGACGTGGATCTGATGGCGTCCAGATTGAACGCCAAGGTCCACAACTTCATTGCGCGTTCTCGGGATCCTCAGGCCATCGGAGTGGACGCGCTGATATTCCCTTGGAATCAGTTTCAACTCCCATATGTGTTTCCTCCACTTCCCTTACTGCCGATGGTGATCCGAAAGATCAAGACGGAGGGACTTCCGGTCATTCTGGTCGCCCCAGATTGGCCACGTCGCGCTTGGTACGCGGAGCTCGTTCAGCACGTAGCCGACGTCCCCTGGCGGTTACCAGACCGCCCAGACCTGCTTCGCCAAGGACCGATCTGCCACCAGAGCTCAGGGGCCCTACGTTTAACGGCGTGGCTGTTGAAACCTGGATTCTAACTCGAGCTGGTTTCTCTCAGCAGGTCATTCCCACCATGCTAAGCGCTCGCAAGGCGTCTTCCGCTTCCATTTACCACCGCGCCTGGAAGACTTTCTTCTCATGGTGCAGGCTCCGAGGCCACCCTCCGCTCGTCTTCTCAATCCCTTGCATCTTGGATTTCCTTCAGTCCGGTTTGGATTCCGGCTTGGCACTGAGTTCCCTCAAAGGTCAGATCTCAGCGTTATCCGTGTTGTTTCAACGCAGGATCGCTGCCAACCTTCAAGTCAAGACTTTCATTCAGGGGGTCTCCCATGTGGTACCCCCCTACAGAATGCCGTTAGAGACCTGGGATCTCAAATTGGTCCTGGGGGTTCTTCAGGAACCTCCATTTGAACCCCTTCAGGACATTCCGCTTTCTGTCCTCTCCTGGAAGGTTGCCTTCCTCGTAGCCGTAACGTCTATCAGACGGGTCTCAGAATTGGCCGCTTTATCCTGCCGGGCTCCTTTTCTTGCCTTCCATCAGGACAAGGTAGTCCTACGCCCTTCTCCGGCCTTTCTTCCTAAGGTGGTCTCATCTTTTCACCTTAACGAGGACATCATTCTTCCCTCTTTTTGCCCGCAGCCAAAACACAGAGTTGAAAAAGCCCTTCATACTCTGGACGTGGTACGGGCTCTTAGGAGGTACTTTTCCAGAACGGCTCATTTCAGAAAATCGGACGCCCTTTTCATGCTCACGGAGGGTCACAGAAAGGGTTTGGCTGCGTCTAAAGCCACGATAGCCAGATGGATTCGATCTGCTATCCAGGAATCCTATCGGGTCAGGGGCAGTCCTATCCATCCCGGCGGGGATTAGAGCACACTCCACTCGGTCGATGGGTGCTTCCTGGGCCATCCGGCACCAGGCTACAGCGGAGCAGGTGTGCAAGGCCGCTACGTGGTCCAGCCTGCATACTTTCACAAAGCACTACAATGTCCACATTCACTCCTCTGCGGACGCGGCCCTTGGCAGACGTATCCTGCAGGCGGCCGTTGCGCATTTGTAGTCAGATGGTACACGGAGTTATTTGGTTGTATTGTTTCCCTCCCAGGGACTGCTTTGGGACGTCCCATGGTCCTGTGTCCCCCAATGTGGCGAAGGAGAAATAGGGATTTTTGTGTGTACTCACCGTAAAATTCTTTTCTCCGAGCCACTCATTGGGGGACACAGCACCCACCCTGGTAGCCTTACGGCTCGTTACCTTTTTTAGTTTTTGACTGTTTTGTTGACATGTTATGCTCTAATGTTACTTGATATTTTGTTGTTATTATCCTACTGCTTTTGCACTGAACTGGGTGTCTGGAAGCCAGTACGAGGGTGTATACTGCAGGGGAGGAGCTAACCTTTTTTTGTCTCAGCTTAGTGTCAGCCTCCTAGTGACAGCAGCATAACACCCATGGTCCTGTGTCCCCCAATGAGTGGCTCGGAGAAAAGGATTTTACGGTGAGTACACACAAAAATCCCTATTTTGTGTCCAGCTCTGGCGCCATCAGCTGTTGTTGCAGGTGGCGTAGTATGGGCAGGTATTGATACTATCTGACATCTCTGTTGATTTGCAATATGAAGCTTAAAGGGGGAACAACATGACTCCACCTCGATGTATGTGCGCTAGTGTCATAATAATCCTTAATGTTGTGGTTTTGTTGATAATTCTTGTTTTTTTTCTGTAGTGGAAATAGGTCCAGTTGCTGAAATTATAATACACAACTAATATAAATGAGCAGATCTGCAGTGTAAAGCATGGAGGAGAGGAAGTAATCTAAGCCTCTTAGCTCTAATAAGGCACAGCAATAATACTGTCTGTTAAAGGGCTTGTGAAAACAATCAACTTTGCAATTTACCTCCTATTAAAAATCCTCTCTGCTCTCAATAGCAGAGGAATTTTTAATTGTATAGTTTAGTGTTCCCTGCCTGGGTTACCGCCCACCTCTGCAGTGTATCACAGGTGGTCAGTTTCCCAGGCAAGGTGCACATTGCTTATATACCCTTCTCTGAAGCTGGCTGCATCGCTGCAGTCTCCCCTGCGCTCCTCCGATGCTGTAGAGACAAAACTGTCTCTGCTTGTAACATGGGAGTTTGCAAGCTCTGGCAAGCAGGAGGCAGGGGAGCGATGAACGATCATGAGACAGATCCCTTTAAAAGGTTGCCCACTACTGGAAAACTCTTTGTTAATGGGGATAAAGAGGTAAAAAAGATACTTCCTGGACTGGCAAAGCTCTTCCGGATCATAGTGCTCAAGTGATGTTATTAGTATTGATGCCAGGAACCCAGTTGGGTGGGGGTATAGCACTGAGTACAAAGGAGCAGCACCAGTCCAGGAGGTCAGTTTCCTTTTTTTTAATTTTTTTTTTTGCTAGTCCCGATTCCTGGGCCAGTTAAAAAGGCCAATAGTAGTAGCCAGGTATTACTAAGTACTTTTTAAACTTTTTGTTTTCCTTTTAAAGCGATGATCTTCCTGATGTCATTCAGTGATTTTGCACTTTTTTTTGTGACTCCTCCATCCGCTTTCGCTCCTTTACTGTGTCTGTCTGTGTGATTTTTGCTTCCTTATTGTACACCCGCACTGCCGACCCAAATCTATTCCCGCTATTGTCTGCTCTATGGATACATCCTCAGTTCTTCACTCATTTTTATTTTTCTGCTAAGACTCGCTTAGCCAGTGAATGTCTCTCTTGAAATCTGCAGTATCGGTCTGAGGACGATATGATCGAGTGGGCAAAGAGGGAGAGCGAACGAGAAGAGGAGGAGAGACTACAGAGGCTAAAGCAGCAGGAGCAGGAGGACCTGGAACTTGCCATAGCACTCAGCAAGTCCGAGATCTCCGAGGCGTGAAACATCCGGAGCAGCGGGTGTGAGAGTAACAAAACTGTGTAGTTTCTAGAAAATATTTAAATAGTTTGAAACCTCTACCTATGAAGTATTCTGACGTCTCTACAATCCTTGCTTGGCTAGAGAAGTCTCTGGCATTGAACAGGTAACGTCGCCCGTTTGTGTCTTGAACATGGCTGTGGAGTGCTACTTTGTATTTCTATATGCCGTTGTCCGACCTATGCTCCTTAAAGGAACACTAGCAAAATTATACCCTGAGTTATGCCAAGTGTAGGTTCTGAGGATAATACCGAGATTCTTCGAGGATGATCTGTCACTTGGCATACATAGGTATTTTTTCCCTTGCTGTAAATTCCGTTGTTCTCCTGATTCCGGCGCTGTTTTTCTTTTGTTCCTACTCCTCTCCATTCCAGAGATATGGCTCCTACTTCCCTGCATGTAAATCAAATCATTAAGCAAAGTGGGCGTGATCTCACAATTTTTGTGTGGGCGTGTTTTTGATGACCACTCCCACTTTTCTTAAATGACAATTCAGATACAAGGAAGAAGAGGCCATATATCAGGATTGGAGAGGCGCAGGAAGAAAAGAAAAACATCGCCGGATTCAGGAGAACAGCGACATTTACACCAGGTAAAAAGAATACATATTTATATTAAGTGACCTTTCACCTTTAACCCCCATGTGTAATATGCCACCCCCAGGGCCCTGCACTAAGCGTATCATTTCACAGGCGTAATCCTCCAATGTACTAGTTGCACTGTGCTATGAACCGCTGTCCCACAGGATCTGTTCTTTTCCCACTGAATTATTATTTAAGAACGATTCTTCCTAAAATGAAACCTCTCAGAAGTAAGTGTAAGCCCCCGACTCATCTTTTCACATATTTCTTTTCTTGTTTCTGTCTGTGATCGGAGAGCTGGGTGACGAGCAATATGATTGCCATTGCAGGGATGGCTCACCCAGCTTTCCCAGACTCCCAAATGGCAAATCCGCTGGGTTTTACAATGATTGTTCCTCAGGAGTCTACAAAACCTAACAATATGATGGCTCCCATATTTGTTGTCATCAAGCAAGACTAAAAGGATATTGTGTCACCTTGATAGAGGAGGATCATGATACCTTGATGGAGGAGGACAAGTCGGGGACTTATGTGTAATTAGTGCTTTTTTTTATATCTCTTTCATAGATTGATAGCTTTGTCACTACTATCTGGTCATCCGTATCCTGACATTGCAGGTTCATTCATCTATAGGTACTTAACATAATGTATCTTGGGGTCTGTGCTTGTGATCTAGTGATGTACCCTGGATTTAAAGGGGTTGTCCACCTTTAGGGCCATTTATTTATTTTACCTAAATGCATGTATCTGGTGCTAAAAAGAACATGTTTCTAGTGTGTGTCATAAATATTTTGCACCACTTGCGTTCTGTAGCCTCAGTCTATTGAACGAGTTAACTGAGAATCCGTCAGTCAGCTCACTGTGTCTGACGGAGAGTTTGTAACTCTTTTATTTGTCTTTTTCTGAGCACCTCACACCTGATTTATGGCTACAAACATCAAAGTTAAGTGTGTCGGGAAACAAAGAGCCTGTAAGAGCCGAACTGTGCAAAATTTGTAATGAAGCCCAATTGTAAAAATAATGTTTAACCCCAAATATATACATTTAAGTAAAAAAAAAAGTCTCCAAGGATGGACAACCCCTTTAAAGTGGTGAGCCCATGGACAACATTTATCAGCTGTCCACGGGAGCAGTAATAAATATATGATCACTTGAACTATCACTCCTCCCGTATTGGTGTTCATCCCAGTGCTTGTACATGTATCACCTATGCTGTTTGAGGGCCAAACCTTTTTAAAGCAAGCCTGGTCTTTTACATTTTTTTATTTTTTTTTTTTTAATTAAAACTGAGGGCAGAAATAATTTGCAGCATTTCCTAACAGATATTATAAGGCATTTGTGCTCAATAACTTAAAAAAAAAAGTTATCTGTTGCCACCACTAGAGGGAGCTAATCTGCGTACACTGCAGACATCCCCTGCTGATGACCTGCATACAGATTCCATCTCCCCCTAGTGGTGGAAAAAGGCAGCCATGATGTGTATTACGGGGGGGAAACCATTCTCTATGCTAATAAATGGATCAGCATAGCTGTTTCAAGAATGGAAACCAGCCTGAATCATTGATGCTGCTCAGGTATAATGCTGGCTACACTACATGGAATACACTTTCGATGACCAGATAAAATAGTGTCATGAGATGGAGTTAAAGCATAATCTTCACCTATGGATTACAAGTTTTGCACAGAAAAGACTGTGACCTGCTACATTCCCTTTTTTTCTTGCCTTATGTAGCATAACAGTTTTGCAGTAGTTTGTAAGTTGTTATGCTGAGGTTTATCTTTTGAATGAACCCTTAAAGGGTTATTCCTATCTTTATAAATCGGTATTGTCAGATAGTGCCTGAAAATACAAGTAATTTTGCAATTTACTGGTAATTAAAATTTGCAGCCGTTTTTCAGATATTAACACTTTTTTGTTTATAGCTCATTGCCATGGAAACCGACCGCCGCTGCTAGACCGCTAAACTTGCGCCTTGCTTGCAAAGTTCTTTTCTGTTGAGCTTGTAAGCACTGTTCTTAAGCTTAGAGAGCTCGGCTGCCTCCTTCTTTTTAATCTTGGAGAGCTCTGTTTTCGGTCTTTATCTGCACAGTGCTTACAAGCTTATAGACCGCAGCGGTGGTCGGTCTCCTAGGCGATAAGCTGTAAACTAAAGTAAAGTGTTGATATCTCAAGAACGGTTGAACATTTTAATAAGGAGTAAATTACAAAGTTGCTTGTATTTACGAGCACTATTCCGACAGTACCTTTTTTTATGAAGATGCGATTAACCCTTTAATAAGTTTAGTGACTTCAGGTGCCTTTTATTTGCATTATACCTTTATTATTAGATGACACTTGCTACCAGAGTGATGTCTTGGGGAGTAGACCTGCCGCCATCAATTTAGTGCCAAATTCCACCGCACGGTGTATGTGTGTCTGGTTTATCGCAGCTGTCGGCTTTCCTTCAGGCAGAGACTCAGTTCATTATTCTAGTCCTTTGCCCAGGTTTCCCCTTGGCACCCCACTACAGTGCCACGTTTCTCCCATATACTCTCTGGCGAAGCTTTATGGCACCAAATTAAATGTAGGTTGGATATTAATGTAATACATCAATGGTTTCCAACCTTTGCAGAACAACTACTCCCAGCATGCCTTGACATGTTGGACTATTTTTCACCATTGCCAAATCCTTTCAACAGGGTCGTTCCTACCTACCAGCAATGGTGCCAAGGCGGACCTGGCGTGCTTTGTCATTGTGCGTCTCGTACCTTCTCTTGTGCCATGGTTCATCTCCGACATTTCGGCAATAATGAATGTGCATTAGCCACTTACTGATCCTTTAATATATGCAAACATGGATTTATGCATTCAGAAGCCACAATCCTGAACATATCCTACACCGTACCCAGCCGCTCTGTAGTCTGGATTCGGTCATAAATAGCAAAAACCAAAAAAGCAGCAAATTGTCGGTCACCTGATGCCGGTTGGGTTATCGCCCGGACGTCAACATCCCCAAAAGGAGCAATAAGCTCATTCCTGCTCCCTTCAGATCTGCTATTCACACAACGCCCTCCTCTTTGGCACATTTTCATAAGTTTTGCATATTTTTTCAAACTTTTTTTTAAACATCCAAAAGTTAATTTTTTTCATTTTGGGGGGGATTTGAGAGGTTTTAGTGTGCAGCAGTCCAGTGTGAACGGGCTCTTATTCCCATCTTCTGCGGGTATGCCATAGAAGGCCGATCTTTGGGGGTCCCGGCTATCCCCTGGGATGTTCACTTCCATCGGCCTCGAGATCGGGGACCCATTACACGCGGCCATCAGCAGAAAGGTGGCCACTCACTTGTTGTAAAGGAAAGTGACGCACATGGGCAGCCAGTCCTTTTTTTCCCAGCAGTGAGTCTGATTCACTAATTAAAGTTATTTATAAAATTTGTTAATTGCGTTTTCGTTTTTTTTCTTTACTATTTTTAGAGAACCACTTTAACAAATGTTTCATATGGATAACCGCAAATACATGGTACATATTCCTCAAAGTTTATTTTCTATTCCAAATCCATTTTTTGTATGATACAGCCTTAATATTTGGGATGTTTGTGTCATTACACAGTGAAGCATGTTCATATCCCCCCTAGACATACAATGCTCTTACGTGTACACTAATGTTTTACAGAAATATAGATTCTATTTGTTATAATGAATACTCTGTGGACCAATATTGTTATTATTGTTATTAAATATGTATATACAATTCCTATATGATATGTTCATCCTACTGACGTACAGCTGTCTCCTGCTGGAATTTTAACCATAACCACTATTGAAAAAAAAATAAAAATATATATATACCGGTATATAGCAAGATGTCTCATCGCTGGGACTTGCAAGGGTCAATGTCACGTCGCTGTCACAACTGCGGCGTCCTGACGATTGGCAAGATTCCTGGGATAGATGCTAGCTTCTTTTAAACGACTCCTTTTGTGTATTGTTTTGTTTTTTCTATATTTTATTGTTGCTCGATGTTGTAATTATTGGACATAAAATGTAAGTACTTAATAAAGTATAAATTGCTACAGAGTGACTGCTTTACTGAGGTTTGATTAGTGGGGAAAAATAGGACTTGGGGGAACGATCACACAACATATCAAGTTGTTTTGTGTGGGTATAGCCAATTAACAAACATAGATGTAAAATGGGCTGAGAACATCCCGTAGAACTCTGATCCGATAACTGTGCATAGACCTGCTTGATAAGGTTCCTTGTACCCGGATGTGCTCACATTTTCACCAAAGAATACCGCACCCACAATCTTGGTGCCTTTCTGTGAATCAGCCATCACTATCACAATACATGGGCATACATTCAGCACTACTGCACTGCACTGAAATCTTCTTCCTCCCTCCTCCTCTTCCTTTTTCTCCTCCCCCCTCATCCTCCCTCTCTCCTCCCCCTCCTTGCCTCCCTCCCTTACTCATCCCTCACTCCCTGCTCATCCTTCCTTCTTCCTCCCTCCCTGCACCTCCTTCCTCTTCTAAGTCCTCCCCCTTTCTCTTCCCTCCTCTTTCTCCTACCTCTTTCTGCTCCCTACCTTCTCATACCTCTCTACTCCTCCTCTTTCTCATCCTAACTCTTTCTGCTTCCTCCTCCTCCCTCTCTTCTCATTCCTCCCTCTTCCTCCCTCTCCTAATTCTTTCTCTTTAACCTCCCACCTGCTACCTTTTCTAACTCCTCTTTCTCCTCCCTCCCTTCTCATACCTCCCTGCTCCTCCTCCCTCTTCTACTTCTTCCTTTTTCTTCTTCCTCATCCCCCCTCTCTTCTCATACCTCCCACCTCCTCCCTCTTCTAACTCTTCCTCCTCCCTCCTCCTTCTCTTATATGTCCCTCCTCCTCCCTCTCCTAACGCTTCTTTCTCCTCCTGCCTTCTCTTCTCATACCTCCCTCTTCTAACTCTTCCTGTTTCTCCTCCCTCTCTTCTCATACCTCCCTCCTTATTCTAACTTTTCCTCTTTCTCCTCCCTCTCTTCTCCTGCCTCCCTCCTCCTCCTCCCTATTCTAACTCATCCTCTTTCTCCTCTTCTCATACCTCCCTCCTCCTCCCTCTTCTAACACTTCTTTCTCCTCCCTCCTTCTCTTCTCATACCTACCTCTTCCTCTTTCTCCTCCCTTCTCATACCGCCCTCCTTTTCCCTCTTCTAACTCTACCTCTTTCTCTTCCCTCTCTTCTCATAGCTCCCTTCTCCTCCTCATTCTTCTCCCTCCTCTTTCTTCTTTCTCCTCCTCATCCTCGTCATGCTGGCAAGTAGGACTGGCGCACCATGCCTGCGGCTCTGGAAGATATCTGTAAATGTCACATCACCAATCCTCCTGTTACGGAAATAAGCGTAGCGGGATTACCCCTTTATGTCCACTGGGCAAAAAATCGGCAACGTATTATGGTAACAGATCCTTCTGTTCCCCATCAGACAAGAGCGCCCAGACACAGATTGTGAGCCAAGCCTTTCATTATCGCCAGACTATAGTCTGTGTATGGGGACTGTAACTTTTAAACTAACCCCTATCAATAGGATAAGCGAGAACTTACTGATTACAGGAGTCCAACCACCGGGACCCCAACAATACCGAGATCGAGTGTCTGTAGAACCCTTTCTAAAGAGAGACACCTCTGCTTCATTATTCTCTATGTCTGCGGTAGACTGCCTTAGTGAATGAATGGAGCCAGGACTCTGCACAGCCCCAGTATCAGGATCTCTGCTTACTTTCAGAAACAGCGCCACCCCTGTTCATAGGATGTATCTGGTATTGCAGCTCAGTTTTTGGAGTTTATTAGCGAAGCATAAGATCACTCATTATTAATTCAGTTAGTGAGATGCTATGAAGAGGTTAAATAAGTAGAGGTCATGTAAAAATGTATCATATTTTACAGAAAGCTATTAATCTCTCAAGGAGATCTATTACATGTTTTCAGCTTTTTTTTTTTCCTGACCTTGTACTAAAACTTCCAAGGGCTTTTGACAGAGTCCTCGAGTATTCGGATATCATCAATGTGCCGTACGGTATCCACGTAATGACAAAGACCAAGAATTTTCTGAAATTCCTGTGCATATTGACATATTGAAGAGTGATATTCCAGCCCTTGGAATTTTTAGATAACAGATTTGTTGGAAAGAGGTGAATGCATCTTCTCCCATCATCATCTGACTTGGGTCTTTGCAGAAATCCTTGAATTCATAGCGGATTTCATTGTGGAAACGCTGTGGTCGTGCTTTGCCTCACGTCGCCTTTTGCATTGCACAGGATGAAATTCACCGGCTGCAGATTTCACCTTTTTCCTGCAACTTATGGATGAGATTTCAAAAAAATGTATCCCCAAATTCTTGTCCTATCATAAAGAGCGGCTTTCTGTTTCCTACACTATTACAGTGAATCTGCACTTTCAGACAACTTTTGGAGTTTGGAAAAGTCACTTTTTTTTGCCAATCCATATTCTGGCTCATCTCTCAAAAACCTGTAATTTTTGACGGTAAGTGGAGTGGCGATAATGTGCTGGTCTCTGGGGGTGCTAATCCTGTGAAGTGCTGTCTGAATGGATCAGCGGTCGAGCATGTGCACCACCTCTCCATTAATGGTCTTTCCACTAAAATATATGGCACACTTCACCTACGGGACCCTCGTACATCACTATTTACTTCTCAGGTTCTTGCTATGTGCATTGATGCTCGTCAAAAATTATTCAAAGCCGTGCACAAAAACAAGGATTTCTCAAAATTTTCCTTACTCTGCGCCTCATTGGGGGACACATGACCATGGGGTGTTATGCTGCTGTCCACTAGGAGGCGACACTATGCATAATCTGAAAAAGATTAACCATGGCTCCTCCTCTGCAGTATACACCCCTGGACGGCGTCAGCCTTCTCCAGTTTTTGCTTAGTGTCGCATAGGAGGCACACCTAAAATTTCGTACTCCGTTTTTTCCACAACGGGATTACAGATGAAGAAAAGTGGGTCTCCTGCGAGACTCCCAGCATGGCTTCTTCCTCGGCCCCCTATTATAGGGTGCCCGGTTGAAGTCGAGATGGCTATTCCCCATGTCGCTCCTTTACCAGTCCCTCGGGTGCTGGTTCAAAGTCGAGAACCCCCCTCCTTCCCCAATTCCTTTTGGTTTCTGGATTGAGGTCGAGGTGAGGATAAAGCCCCCTGAAGGTCATAGCAGCACCCTCTGTATTCCCCCTCTGGGGGCATTAGGTTGAGACTAGGGTTGAGCGAAACGGGTCGAACATTTTCAAAAGTCGCCGACTTTTGGCTAAGTCGGGGTTTCATGAAACCCGATCCGACCCCTGTGCGGGGTCGGCCATGCGGTACGCGACTTTCGCGCCAAAGTCGCGTTTCAATGACGCGAAAAGCGCCATTTCTCAGCCAATGAAGGTAAACGCAGAGTGTGGGCAGCGTGATGACATAGGTCCTGGTCCCCACCATCTTAGAGAAGGGCATTGCAGTGATTGGCTTGCTGTCTGCGACGTCACAGGGGCTATAAAGAGGCGTTCCCGCCGACCGCCATCTTACTGCTGCTGATCTGAGCTTAGGGAGAGGTTGCTGCCGCTTTGTCAGAAGCAGGGATAGCGTTAGGCAGGGTCCATTAACCACAAAACCGCTTGTGCTGCAGCGATTTGCACTGTCCAACACCACCCTCGGTGTGCAGGGACAGTGGAAGTTTTTTTTTTTTTTTTTTTCCCCTCAGCGCTGTAGCTCATTGGGCTGCCATAGAAGGCTCCCTGATAGCTGCATTGCTGTGTGTACGCCGCTGTGCAAACCAACTGCTTTTTTCAAAGCACAAATCCTCTTGTTCCTTCCTTTCTGCACAGCTATCTTTTTTGTTTGTCCACACTTTTTATTTCATTTGTGCATCAGTCCACTCCTTATTGCTGCCTGCCATACCTGGCTGAGATTACTGCAGGCAGGGAGATAGTAGCTGCCTGCCATACCTGGCTGAGATTACTGCAGGCAGGGAGATAGTAATTGTAGGACATTCCCTGTTTTTTTTTTTTTTTTTTTTTTGGTGGGAGATTAAGATTGGCAATTTGGCATTTCTGCTAGAGTGCCATCCCTGTGTGTGCCATCTCTCTCACATAGTGGGCCATAGAAAGCCTTTTCATTTTTCTGTATTTTTTTTTGTGGGGTGTATAAATTCTCCCTGATAAAAATACAGTGGGAGATTAATATTGGCCTTTGGGCTTGTGTGCCAGTCCTGAGTGTGCCATCTCTCTCACAAATAGTGGGCCATAGAAAGCCTATTTTATTTTTTTTTGGGTTTTATAAATTCTCCCTGAAAAAAAGGGAGATTAATATTGGCCTCTGGGCTTGTGTGCCAGTCCTGAGCGTGCCATCTGTGCCAGCCCTGAGCGTGCCATCTCTCTCACAAATAGTGGGCCATAGAAAGCCTATTTAATTTTTTTTTTTGTTTTATAAATTTTCCCTGAAAAAAGGGAGATTAATATTGGCCTCTGGGCTTGTGTGCCAGTTGTGAGCGTGCCATCTGTGCCAGTCCTGAGCGTGCCATCTCTCTCACAAATAGTGGGCCATAGAAAGCCTATTTAATTTTTTTTTTGGTTTTATAAATTTTCCCTGAAAAAAGGGAGATTAATATTGGCCTCTGGGCTTGTGTGCCAGTTGTGAGCGTGCCATCTGTGCCAGTCCTGAGCGTGCCATCTCTCTCACAAATAGTGGGCCATAGAAAGCCTATTTAAATATTTTTTTGGTTTTATAAATTCTCCCAGAAAAAAAGGGAGATTAATATTGGCCTCTGGGCTTCTGTGCCAGTCCTGAGCGTGCCATCTGTGCCAGTCCTGAGCGTCCCATCTCTCTCACAAATAGTGGGCCATAGAAAGCCAATTTTTTTTTTGGGGGGGTTTTAGAAATTCTCCCTGGAAAAAAAAAGGGAGATTAATATTGCCCTTTGGGCTTGTGTGCCAGTACTAAGCGTTCCATCTCTCTCTCTCAGTCAGTGGGCCATAGAACGCCTATTTTTGGTTTTATTTGTTTTCTAAATTCTCCCTGAAAAAATCATTTTATTTTATTTGGTTTCTAAATTCTTCCTGATAAAATCATATTTTTTTTATTATTTTTTTTTCTAAAGTCTCCCTGAAAAAAAAAAAAAAAAAAAAAAAAAACAGTGGGAGATTAATATTGGCCTTTCTGCTTGTGTGCCAGTCTTGACTCCTGGGTGTGCCATCTCTCTCTCTCTCTCTCTCTCTCTCTCCAATTGTGGTCCATAGAAAGCCTATATTTTTTTTCCTTGATTTGGGTTCCAAAATCTACCAGAGAAAATAACTCCATCAATCATTGGTAGAAAAATATTGGCCTCTGGGCTTGTGTGCCACTCCTGATTCCTGTGTGCGTCATCTCTCACTCAGTGGCCCATAGAAAGCATATAGTTTGTTACATTTGTTTTCTAAATTCTCCCTGCAAAAATCAATTTTTTTTTTTTGGGGGGGTTTCTAAAGTGTTCCTGAAAAAAATAAAAATAAAAAAAAAATAATAGTGTGACATTAATATTAACATTTGTGCTTCAGTGACAGTCCTGCGTGTGGGGCATCTCTCTAATTTGCAGCCACCAAAAAAAGAGTGTGTAACATTGGGCCTGATTTTCGCTGTGGTCTCACCAACCTGTAAAGGGGTAGCTAAATCATACTGAAGTTATAGCTCACCGTGTAAGTTGTGTGACTGCAACAAATAACGTTAGTTTGGTTACGTTTTTAAAACAATGAGGAAGTCTAGTGGAAGAGGTCGTGGCCGGGGGCGTTCATTGTCAGCTGGTAATGAGGGTAGTGGTAGTGGTGGAGCATCAGGTGGTCGTGGGGAAAAAAATATTGCACCTAAGTCTGGAGCTGTGGAGCCAGGTTCGTCGTCCGGCTACACAAGGCCTCGAACGCTCCCTTTTCTGGGATTAGGAAAACCGCTTTTAAAGCCGGAGCAGCAAGAGCAAGTTTTGGCTTATCTTGCTGACTCAGCCTCTAGCTCTTTTGCCTCCTCTCGTGAAACTGGTAAAAGTAAAAGCAGCGCGTCGTTAGTGGATGTTCACGGTCAGGGACAAGTCACTTCCTTGTCCTCTTCAGCAAAAACAACAACAGAGAAGAATGCAGCAGGCGACACAACGGGTTACTCCATGGAGCTCTTTACACATACCGTCCCTGGCTTAGAAAGTGAAGCAGTTAACAGTCCATGCCCATTACAAATTGAATCTGACATGGAGTGCACTGACGCACAGCCACAGCCAGACTACTATGCTGGTCCTTTGACTCAGACCACAACATTGCCCTCGCAGGGTGCTGATCAAGAATCAGACCCTGATGAGACTATGTTGCCCCATCACGAACGCTATACCACCGAACGACACGGTGACACAGACGAAGTTGCGCAGGAGGTACAAGAAGAGTTATTAGATGACCCAGTTCTTGACCCCGATTGGCAGCCATTGGGGGAACAGGGTGCAGGCGGCAGCAGTTCTGAAGCAGAGGAGGAGGAGGGGCCGCAGCAGGCATCAACATCGCCACAGGTTCCATCTGCCAGGCCCGTATCTTGCCCAAAACGCGTGGCAAAGCCAAAACCTGGTGGAGGACAGCGTGGCCATCCGGTTAAAGCTCAGTCTGCAATGCCTGAAAAGGTATCCGATGCTAGAAAGAGTGCAGTCTGGCATTTTTTTAAACAACATCCAATTGATCAGCGCAAAGTCATCTGTCAAAAATGTTCTACTTCCTTAAGCAGAGGTCAGAATCTGAAAAGTCTCAATACTAGTTGCATGCATAGACATTTAACCACCATGCATTTGAAAGCTTGGACTAACTACCAAACGTCCCTTAAGGTTGTTGCACCCTCGGCCAATGAAGCTAGTCATCAACGCAACATCCCTTCCGGCAGTGTAGGACCACCATTTAGCGCACCACCTGCTGTATCTGTGCAGGTATCTTTGCCAGGCCAAAGCAGTCAGGGTCAGGGAATCACCAGTTTCGTAGTAGGAAACACTGCATCTAGGGCACCGGCGGCAACAATACCATCTCCCACCGTCTCTCAGTCTGCCATGTCCACCGGCACCCCCGCTAGTTCCACGATCTCCATCTCTCCAGTCCAGCTCACCCTACATGAGACTATGGTTAGAAAAAGGAAATACTTAGCCTCGCATCCGCGTACACAGGGTTTGAACGCCCACATAGCTAGACTAATCTCGTTAGAGATGATGCCCTACCGGTTAGTTGAAAGCGAAGCTTTCAAAGACCTGATGGACTACGCTGTACCACGCTACGAGCTACCCAGTCGACACTTTTTTTCCAGAAAAGCCATCCCAGCCCTCCACCAGCATGTTAAAGAGCGCATCGTCCATGCACTCAGGCAATCTGTGAGCACAAAGGTGCACCTGACAACAGATGCATGGACCAGTAGGCATGGCCAGGGACGTTACGTGTCCATCACGGCACACTGGGTAAATGTGGTGGATTCAGGGTCCACAGGGGACAGCAAGTTTGGGACAGTTCTGCCTAGCCCACGGTCTAGTAAACAGTTGTCTGTAGCCGTTCGCACCCCCTCCTCCTCCTCCTCGTCCTCCTGCAGAAGCAAGAGCTCGTCCACAGACCGCAGTCGCACAAACACTCCATCCGCACCTGCCACTGTTGCACACCAGGTCTCCCATTATGGGGCAGCTACTGGCATACGTCAGCAGGCTGTATTGGCTATGAAGTGTTTGGGCGACAATAGACACACCGCGGAAGTTCTGTCCGAGTTCTTGCAGCAAGAAACGCAGTCGTGGCTGGGCACTGTAGATCTTGAGGCAGGCAAGGTAGTGAGTGATAACGGAAGGAATTTCATGGCTGCCATCTCCCTTTCCCAACTGAAACACATTCCTTGCCTGGCTCACACCTTAAACCTGGTGGTGCAGTGCTTCCTGAAAAGTTATCCGGGGTTATCCGACCTGCTCCTCAAAGTGCGTGGACTTTGCGCACATATCCGCCGTTCGCCTGTACACTCCAGCCGTATGCAGACCTATCAGCGTTCTTTGAACCTTCCCCAGCATCGCCTAATCATAGACGTTGCAACAAGGTGGAACTCAACACTGCACATGCTTCAGAGACTGTGCGAACAGAGGCGGGCTGTTATGTTTTTGTGGGAGGATACACATACACGGGCAGGCAGTAGGATGGCAGACATGGAGTTGTCAGGTGTGCAGTGGTCGAAGATTCAAGACATGTGTCAAGTCCTTCAGTGTTTTGAGGAATGCACACGGCTGGTTAGTGCAGACAACGCCATAATAAGCATGAGCATCCCCCTAATGCGTCTGCTGATGCAAAGTTTGACGCACATAAAGGATCAGGCGTCTGCACCAGAGGAAGAGGAAAGCCTTGATGACAGTCAGCGATTGTCTGGTCAGGGCAGTGTACATGACGAGGTACCGGGCGAAGAGGAGGTGGAGGATGAGGAGGATGATGGGGATGAGTATATTTTTAATGAGGAAGCTTTCCCGGGGGCACGGGAAATTGGTGGCGTGGCAAGGCCGGGTTCTGGTTTTTTGAGGGACACAAGTGACGTAGATTTGCCTGCAACTGCCCCTCAACCAAGCACAACCGCAGATTTGACAACGGGAACTTTGGCCCACATGGCGGATTATGCCTTGCGTATCCTCAAAAGGGACACACGCATTACAAAAATGATGAACGATGACGATTACTGGTTGGCCTGCCTCCTTGATCCTCGCTATAAAGGCAAATTGCAAAATATTATGCCACATGAGAACTTGGAACTAATATTAGCAACAAAACAATCAACTCTTGTTGACCGTTTGCTTCTGGCATTCCCTGCACACAGCGCCCGTGATCGTTCTCACACGAGCTCCAGGGGCCAGCAGACCAGAGGTGTTAGAGGGGCAGAAATCAGAAGTGGCGTTGGCCAGAGGGGTTTTCTGACCAGGTTGTGGAGTGATTTTTCTATGACCGCAGACAGGACAGGTACTGCAGCATCAATTCAAAGTGACAGGAGACAACATTTGTCCAGTATGGTTACAAACTATTTTTCATCCCTTATCGACGTTCTCCCTCAACCGTCATTCCCATTTGATTACTGGGCATCCAAATTAGACACCTGGCCAGAATTGGCAGAATATGCATTGCAGGAGCTTGCTTGCCCGGCAGCTAGTGTCCTATCAGAAAGAGTATTCAGTGCTGCAGGTTCAATACTAACAGAAAAAAGGACTCGTCTGGCTACCCAAAATGTAGATGATCTAACCTTCATTAAAATGAACCACAACTGGATTTCAAAATCTTTTGCCCCACCCTGCCCGGCTGACACCTAGCTTTCCTATGAAAAGGTCTTGCCTGTGGACTATTCTGAATGACTTTTCCAATCTCGTAATTTTCTTCACCTGATTGTCCAGCATACGACATGTTTCCACCTCACGAAGTGGCCAAACTCCCCACACGGGGCCGTGCTATCGCCACTTTGCGCTTGGACCCTTGAGAGTGCTGTTTGTCTGAAGAGGTGGGTGTGGCCGCTTTTGGTCGACGGCACTGCCACTGGGTCCCTCATAGTACAATAAAGTGTCTCTGGCGGTGGTGGTGCGCACCCAACGTCAGACACACCGTTGTAATATGAGGGGCCCTGTGCCTGTACCGCCGGCCACAAGACAGTTCCCCCCCCCAGCTCAAACAGTGCTCTACCACTAGCAAAATTATCTCTCACAGCTTCACCAATGTGTAGTCTAGGCGCTGACATCCTTCAATGCCTGGCACTGACAATACCATTGTTTTGACATTTTTGTTATGTTAGGCCTTCGAAGCCTGTCTGCGGTCCCTTCTTTCTACAACTACTACACTGACCAGGCCACTGCTGGCCGTGTTACCCTGGAACCAAATTAAAAGTGCCTACAGTCAGCCCAATTTTGTTATGTTAGGCCTTCGAAGACTGTCTGCCGTCACTCCTTCCACTAGACTTCCACTGACCATACACTGCTGCCCATGTACCCCTGGAACCAATTTAAAGTGCCTACAGCCAGCCCAATTTTGTTATGTTAGGCCTTGGAAGCCTGTCTGCGGTCACTCCTTCCACTAGACTTCCACTGACCAGACCACTGCTGCCCGTGTACCCCTGGAACCAATTTAAAAGTGCCTACAGCCAGCCCTATGTTATTATGTTAGGCCTTCGAAGCCTGTCTGCGGTCACTCCTTCCACTAGACTTCCACTGACCAGACCACTGCTGCCCGTGTACCCCTGGAACCAATTTAAAAGTGCCTACAGCCAGCCCAAGTTTGTTATGTTAGGCCTTGGAAGCCTGTCTGCGGTCACTCCTTCGACTAGACTTCCACTGACCAGACCACTGCTGCCCGTGTACCCCTGGAACCAATTTAAAAGTGCCTACAGCCAGCCCAAGTTTGTTATGTTAGGCCTTCGAAGCCTGTCTGTGGTCACTCCTTCCACTAGACTTCCACTGACCAGACCACTGCTGCCCGTGTACCCCTGGAACCAATTTAAAAGTGCCTACAGCCAGCCCAAGTTTGTTATGTTAGGCCTTGGAAGCCTGTCTGCGGTCACTCCTTCTACTAGACTTCCACTGACCATACACTGCTGCCCATGTACCCCTGGAACCAATTTAAAAGTGCCTACAGCCAGCCCAAGTTTGTTATGTTAGGCCTTCGAAGCCTGTCTGCGGTCACTCCTTCCACTAGACTTCCACTGACCAGACCACTGCTGCCCGTGTACCCCTGGAACCAATTTAAAAGTGCCTACAGCCAGCCCTGTTATTATGTTAGGCCTTCGAAGCCTGTCTGCGGTCACTCCTTCCACTAGACTTCCACTGACCAGACCACTGCTGCCCGTGTACCCCTGGAACCAATTTAAAAGTGCCTACAGCCAGCCCAAGTTTGTTATGTTAGGCCTTGGAAGCCTGTCTGCGGTCACTCCTTCCACTAGACTTCCACTGACCATACACTGCTGCCCATGTACCCCTGGAAGCAATTTAAAAGTGCCTACAGCCAGCCCAATTTTGTTATGTTAGGCCTTGGAAGCCTGTCTGCGGTCACTCCTTCCACTAGACTTCCACTGACCAGACCACTGCTGCCCGTGTACCCCTGGAACCAATTTAAAAGTGCCTACAGCCAGCCCAAGTTTGTTATGTTAGGCCTTCGAAGCCTGTCTGCGGTCACTCCTTCCACTAGACTTCCACTGACCATACACTGCTGCCCATGTACCCCTGGAACCAATTTAAAGTGCCTACAGCCAGCCCAATTTTGTTATGTTAGGCCTTGGAAGCCTGTCTGCGGTCACTCCTTCCACTAGACTTCCACTGACCAGACCACTGCTGCCCGTGTACCCCTGGAACCAATTTAAAAGTGCCTACAGCCAGCCCAAGTTTGTTATGTTAGGCCTTCGAAGCCTGTCTGCGGTCACTCCTTCCACTAGACTTCCACTGACCATACACTGCTGCCCATGTACCCCTGGAACCAATTTAAAGTGCCTACAGCCAGCCCAATTTTGTTATGTTAGGCCTTGGAAGCCTGTCTGCGGTCACTCCTTCCACTAGACTTCCACTGACCAGACCACTGCTGCCCGTGTACCCCTGGAACCAATTTAAAAGTGCCTACAGCCAGCCCAAGTTTGTTATGTTAGGCCTTCGAAGCCTGTCTGCGGTCACTCCTTCCACTAGGCCTCCACTGACCACACCACTGCTGCCCGTGTACCCCTGGAACCAATTTAAAATTGCATACAGCCAGCCCAATTTTTTTATTTTAGGCCTTCGATGCCTGTCTGCGGTCCATTCTTTCAACTACTACTACACTGACCAGGGCACTGCTGCCCGTGTACCCATGGAACCAATTTAAAATTGCCTACAGCCATGTGTTATTATTTTAGGCCTTCGATGCCTGTCTGCGGTCACTCCTTCCACTAGGCCTCCACTGACCACACCACTGCTGCCCGTGTACCCCTGTAACCAATTTAGAATTGCCTACAGCCATGTGTTATTATTTTAGGCCTTCGATGCCTGTCTGCGGTCCATTCTTTCAACTACTACTACACTGACCAGGGCACTGCTGCCCGTGTACCCCTGGAACCAATTTAAAATTGCCTACAGCCATGTGTTATTATTTTAGGCCTTCGATGCCTGTCTGCGGTCACTCCTTCCACTAGGCCTCCACTGACCACACCACTGCTGCCCGTGTACCCCTGGAACCAATTTAAAATTGCCTACAGCCATGTGTTATTATTTTCGGCCTTCGATGCCTGTCTGCGGTCACTCCTTCCACTAGGCCTCCACTGACCACACCACTGCTGCCCGTGTACCCCTGGAACCAATTTAAAATTGCCTACAGCCAGCCCAATTTTTTTATTTTAGGCCTTCGATGCCTGTCTGCGGTCCATTCTTTCAACTACTACTACACTGACCAGGGCACTGCTGCCCGTGTACCCCTGGAACCAATTTAAAATTGCCTACAGCCATGTGTTATTATTTTAGGCCTTCGATGCCTGTCTGTGGTCACTCCTTCCACTAGGCCTCCACTGACCTGTCTACTGCGGCCCGTGTACCCCTTGAACCAACCTAATAAAATATTTAAAAAATTAATTTGATTATAAAAAATAAGATCGTGTTGAGATCTCAAATGCAGACATTTTAACAATCAAAACAAACACACAACAAATATCTGGAACTGTACTACAAAGGTCCAACAGCTACAATTTCTTTCTCCTGCAAGAAGTTAACTGAAAGTTTTTTGGAGTTGTTAACACAGATATGGCATCCACCGAGTGTTGTCCTGTCGCGTCTCCTTTAAATTATTTCCAATAAGATGTTAAACTATTAATTTAATAAAATCAATAATTAAAAAAATAATTGAGTAAGTCAAAAGCACATTGCAAATAAACATTAATTACAAATCAAGAAGCATGGCGCGTCCGAGGGTGAGTAGATACCGAATAAGAATATAATCACCCTCGGACGCGCAATGCTTATTTACAACAGCCTTCCTTCCTAAGAATCAGCCCTTCCGTGGTGTAGAGAGAGGTTGTTGTTACACTCCAAGGTGTTCCCCAGGTTGCCTTTCCTGAGCTTCGATCTTCCGGCTCTCGTTTAGTAGCTGTTGGAAACTACGCTGCATTAGGCCTACTAATTGTGTATGGGTGAAACAGTGGCGCATCTGCGGTCCCTCCTTCCACTAGGCCTCCACTGACCTGTCTACTGCGGCCCGTGTACCCCTTGAACCAACCTAATAAAATATTTAAAAAATTAATTTGATTATAAAAAATAAGATCGTGTTGAGATCTCAAATGCAGACATTTTAACAATCAAAACAAACACACAACAAATATCTGGAACTGTACTACAAAGGTCCAACAGCTACAATTTCTTTCTCCTGCAAGAAGTTAACTGAAAGTTTTTTGGAGTTGTTAACACAGATATGGCATCCACCGAGTGTTGTCCTGTCGCGTCTCCTTTAAATTATTTCCAATAAGATGTTAAACTATTAATTTAATAAAATCAATAATTAAAAAAATAATTGAGTAAGTCAAAAGCACATTGCAAATAAACATTAATTACAAATCAAGAAGCATGGCGCGTCCGAGGGTGAGTAGATACCGAATAAGAATATAATCACCCTCGGACGCGCAATGCTTATTTACAACAGCCTTCCTTCCTAAGAATCAGCCCTTCCGTGGTGTAGAGAGAGGTTGTTGTTACACTCCAAGGTGTTCCCCAGGTTGCCTTTCCTGAGCTTCGATCTTCCGGCTCTCGTTTAGTAGCTGTTGGAAACTACGCTGCATTAGGCCTACTAATTGTGTATGGGTGAAACAGTGGCGCATCTGCGGTCCCTCCTTCCACTAGGCCTCCACTGACCTGTCTACTGCGGCCCGTGTACCCCTTGAACCAACCTAATAAAATATTTAAAAAATTAATTTGATTATAAAAAATAAGATCGTGTTGAGATCTCAAATGCAGACATTTTAACAATCAAAACAAACACACAACAAATATCTGGAACTGTACTACAAAGGTCCAACAGCTACAATTTCTTTCTCCTGCAAGAAGTTAACTGAAAGTTTTTTGGAGTTGTTAACACAGATATGGCATCCACCGAGTGTTGTCCTGTCGCGTCTCCTTTAAATTATTTCCAATAAGATGTTAAACTATTAATTTAATAAAAATCAATAATTAAAAAAATAATTGAGTAAGTCAAAAGCACATTGCAAATAAACATTAATTACAAATCAAGAAGCATGGCGCGTCCGAGGGTGAGTAGATACCGAATAAGAATATAATCACCCTCGGACGCGCAATGCTTATTTACAACAGCCTTCCTTCCTAAGAATCAGCCCTTCCGTGGTGTAGAGAGAGGTTGTTGTTACACTCCAAGGTGTTCCCCAGGTTGCCTTTCCTGAGCTTCGATCTTCCGGCTCTCGTTTAGTAGCTGTTGGAAACTACGCTGCATTAGGCCTACTAATTGTGTATGGGGTGTAGAGACAGGTTGTGTTACACTCCAAGGTTTTCACCAGGTTGCCTTTCCTGAGCTTCGATCTTCATGCTCTCGTTTAGTAGGTGTCGGAAAGTAGGCTGCATTAGGCCTACAAATTGGGTATGGGGTGGAGAGAGATGGTGTGTTACACTCCAAGGTGTTCCCCAGGTTGCCTTTCCTGAGCTTCGATCTTCCGCCTCTCGTTTAGTAGCTGTTGGAAACTACGCTGCATTAGGCCTACTAATTGTGTATGGGGTGTAGAGACAGGTTGTGTTACACTCCAAGGTTTTCACCAGGTTGCCTTTCCTGAGCTTCGATCTTCATGCTCTCGTTTAGTAGGTGTCGGAAAGTAGGCTGCATTAGGCCTACAAATTGGGTATGGGGTGGAGAGAGATGGTGTGTTACACTCCAAGGTGTTCCCCAGGTTTCCTTGCCATTGCTTCGGTCTTCCGACTCTCGTTTAGTAGTTGTAGAAAAGTACACTGCATTAGGCCTAAAAAATGGGTATGGGGTGGAGAGAGATGGTGTGTTACACTCCAAGGTGTTCCCCAGGTTGCCTTTCCTGAGCTTCGATCTTCATGCTCTCGTTTAGTAGGTGTCGGAAAGTAGGCTGCATTAGGCCTACAAATTGGGTATGGGGTGGAGAGAGATGGTGTGTTACACTCCAAGGTGTTCCCCAGGTTTCCTTGCCATTGCTTCGGTCTTCCGACTCTCGTTTAGTAGTTGTAGAAAAGTACACAGCATTAGGCCTACAAAATGGGTATGGGGTGGAGAGAGATGGTGTGTTACACTCCAAGGTGTTCCCCAGGTTGCCTTTCCTGAGCTTCTATCTTCAGGCTCTCATTAAATTGTGGTTAAATGGAACAACTGCATTTGGCGTACTAGTTGGTTTGGGGCCTACTATCGGTGTCTGCCACTCCTTGCTGTTCTCCTGGTTTCCTGTCCTGAAATACCATTTTCAGCCTCTCGTTAAGTAGTTGTTAATGTTAGACTGCATTTGGCCTACTAGTTGGGTTGGGGCCTACTATCGGTGTCTGCCACTCCTTGCTGTTCTCCTCCACTGAACAAAGCTGTGCCGCCTGTTTACTACGGTTGCCAATTTTGAACTGCATTTCGACTACTTACTGATTTGGCCCTACTCTCTGTGTCAGCCTCTCATTCCAGTTGTCCTCCACTGCAATGCCCCCTGGTTATTCCTGTGTTACCAATTTTGAACTGCATTTAGCCAACTTTATTCTTTGGGTCTATATCTGTGTTTCCTCCTCATCCTGCCCATTGCCCAGCCAGTGATAGATGAGTCTGCTGGTACATTGACCCATAACGCAACATTCCCCGTGCACGCTACACAACAACATTGTGACCCTGCTGAAAGTCAGGTTGCTCTTCCCGCATACCATACCACCTTACACGGGGACAAAGAGGAAGGTGCAGATGAAAGTGCAGGTTCCTTCATCAGGTGGGGGGAGGAATACTAGTTGGCGACGTCACTGGCACAGGGCCTCTCATAGTACGCAAAAGTGTTGCTGCCGGTGGGAGGCGCCCTCGCCGTGCAAACACACCGCTGTACTTTGAGGGGCCCTGTGCCAGTGCCAATGCCAACGAGTGGGCCCCCCCTGCTTGCTCAGGTTCACAGCACTTGCAAAGTTGAAATACTTACCTCTCCCTGCTCCACTGCCGTGACGTGGTCCAGATTTCCTGGGCCCACTAATTACTTGAACCAGCCCTACCCCCCACAACTTTAGCCAAATGACCCCCAATTTCAAATGCCTTCCAATTATTATAAGGTAAATTACGCTTGACAAGCTTCATTAAGAAGAATGGATGGTTTTGACATTAAAATGGGCACTCTAGGTGTTTTCCTGGCCCCCACTCACTGCCGACTATGCTGCCCCATTGACTTGCATTGGGTTTCGTGTTTCGGTCGATCCCGACTTTACGTCATAATCGGCCGATTTCACTCGACCCGACTTTGGACATAGTCGGGTTTCGCAAAACCCGGCTCGACTCTAAAAAGGTCAAGGTCGCTCAACTCCAGTTGAGACGCCTCAGATAGGGCCTGTACAGGCAGCACTTTGCAGCTCCCAGCAGCATGAGCCAGCACACTGCGCCTGCATCCAGGGACCCCAGCCCAGCTGCGGGCTCCTATCGGGGCTGGGGGGAGTGCAGGCAGGCGTGGCACAGACACACAGGGCTCCCTGCACTCTGTCTCTGCGGCAGCAGGGGGGGGCCCTTCAGCCCACCCCCAACCCCCATACCACTTACAGCCCCACCGCTATCCTGCTTTTCAAATCCGGGAGGGTCCGGTTCAGATCCGATCCCCTCCTGGACTTCCGCGCCGTCCTGGACCCCTCTTGGGCATCAGGCATCTACTTTAGGCCGCGGCTTCGGCCTAACCGAGGCCGCCGCCTTGTTTCTGCCTCCGTCCCGTCCCCCAGATGACAAATATGACACTCTACAGAGTCAGAGGGGCAGATCAAGACTGAAAGGGCGCGTTTTTACACAGCCCTGCCGCCTTTTTCTCCACTCTCCGTCCCCTTTCTCCTTTTCCTCTTCTCGACGGCCATTTCTGATGCAGGACAAGATTAGCCCGGCATCCAGGCCAGCCAGTCTCCGCGGGGCATAGGACTGTGGATCTTAGGCGCTGGACCTAGGGGCAAACTGGTGGGGTAAGATCACAGCTGGGGTTCTTACTTGGCTGTGATTCCATATTCCTATAAGACCCCCTATAGGTTCCTCTGCATAGCCACCACTAGGGCCCTCTGCATATCCACCCCTCTCGCGCACTATGCCGGGCTCAAGGTCCACGAAAACCAGGCAGGACTGCTTTTATGCATTCTGCACAGCCTGCAGGACCACTCTCCCCAGTGGCAGAACGTACCCGCACTGCCGGGACTTTATCCAGACTACTGTGTCAGAGCCCCAAGAAGCCCCTAGCAATGCTCCGGTGTCTAATGCCACGCCGGAGTGGGCTACTCAGATGTCGCAATCTATGACGCAGTCTATAGATAACCCATCCTCCACTGGGCGGAAGACACAGGGTTGGTGCTCTCTGCGGTCCACATTCCGGGTGTGGACAACTGGGAAGCCGACTTCCTCAGCCAACAAGGAATGGACTCGGGAGAGTGGTCTCTCCATCACAAAATTTTTCGCCAGATCTGCCATCGCTGGGGGACTCCGAACGTGGACCTAATGGCATCCCACTTCAATGCCAAGGTCTCCATCTTCTGGCCAGAACACACGATCCACGGTCGCACGGATCAGATGCCCTGGTTCAGGACTGGACCCAGTTTCAGCTTCTGTACATTTTTCCACCTCTCCCCCTGATATCCAGAGTGGTGAGGAAGATCAAGCAAGAGGGAGTTCCAACCATCCTAATCGCACCGGACTGTCCCAGACGTACATGGTACGCTGACATCGTACAACTTACAGCAGACGCCCCCCTGGCGTCTCCCCGACCTATCACAAGGCCCGTTCTACCACCAGAACTCAGGGGCTCTCAATTTGACGGCGTGGCCCTTGAGACCTGGGTTCTAACCCAGGCAGGGTTCTCACCGGACGTCATTGGAACCATGATCAGGGTACGAAAGCCAGCCTCTGCCAAGATTTATTACCGTACCTGGAAAGCTTTCTTTACCTGGTGTGAATCTCGTGGCCAGACCCCACTCCCTTATTCCCTCCCCAAAGTACTTGGTTTTCTCCAATCGGATCTGGAGGCCAGGCTGTCCCTGGGCTCGCTTAAGAGCCAGGTGTCAGCCCTCTGTGCTTTTTCAGAGACGCATTGCTAACAAGCCGCAAGTAAGGACTTTTCTTCAGGGGATTTCCTGATTGGTTCCCCCCTACAGACGACCACTAGAAACGTGGGACCTCAACCTGGTCCTGACAGCATTACAGGAACCACCTTTCGAACCCCTTAGGGAGGTCCCACTCTGCCTTCTATCCCAGAAGGTGGTCTTTCTGGTGGCAATCACCTCGCTACGCAGGGTGTCTGAACTGTCAGCACTCTCTTGCCGATGGCCCTTCCTGGCTTTTCACCAGGACAAGGTAGTTCTCCGTATGGTCCCATCCTTCCTTCCAGAGGTTGTGTCTTAACTTCCACCTCAATCAGGAAATTTCACTGCCATCTTTTTCCGGTTCATAGAGTGGAGAAGGCTCTGCACACGCTTGACCTCGTCAGGGCATTGCGTATATATATGTCTAGGACTGCACCCTTCCAGAAGTCTGATTCTCTTTTCCTTCTTCTGGAAGGTGACCGCCAGGGTCTGCCGGCTTCCAAAGCTACCCTTGCCAGGTGGATCAAATCCACCATACAAGAGGCCTACCGCCTTAAGAATTCTCCTCTTCCGGCTGGTATTACGGCACACTCTACATGGGGGCGGTAGGGGCCTCCTGGGCCATTCAGCACAACAAGTGTGTAAGGCGGCCACTTGCACTACCCTACACACGTTTACTAAACACTACAGAGTTCATACCCAGTCCTCAGCGGATGCGAGCCTGGGTAGACGGGTTCTGCAGGCGGCGGTGCCCCAAGTTTAGGGGCCTGTCTGCACAATATTCGTCCATTGCTTCCCACCCAGGGACTGCTTTGGGAGGTCCCATGGTCCTGTGTCCCCCAATGAGGTGACAGAGTAAAGGAGATTTTTGTGTACTCACCGTAAAATCTCTTAACCTCTAATTGGGGGGACACAGCTCCCACCCTGTTGCCCTTTACGGGCCGTTGTTACTGTTGAGTTCTCATATTGTTCTTTGAGCTCGTACATAGTGGCCTTCTTATAGGCATGGTTATGTTATTCATGTTACGTTCCTCCTAATGCTTTTGCACAAAACTGGAGAAGGCTAACGCCGTCCAGGAGTGTATACTGCAGAGGAGGAGCCACGGTTAATCTTTTTCAGATTATGCATAGTGTCGCCTCCTAGTGGACAGCAGCATAACACCCATGGTCCTGTGTCCCCCAATTAGAGGCTAAGAGAAAGAGATTTTACGGTGAGTACACAAAAATCTCATTTTTCTTTGTATTCTGGAACTTCTAATATTTGATGTTAAATTTACAATAGTTTTTTTTTTTTCCTTTTCCAGCGGATCCTGACATCTTTCTTCACTTTGTCACTTTTGCAAACACAACCTGCATTTACCTAACGTCCGCATCATGATGGTGTTACGTGCTACACCTGACTTTCCAGGATGTCAGCAATGTAACAATGTCATTTACTCTTCTGTAACCTCCCTGCGGCTCAGAAAACAACCTCCATTTGGATTATGCCCTGACAGCCTTAGGTTGGGGGTTGCAAAAAAAAAAAAGGGAAACTTTGCTGCCGAATAATTATCTATACGACCTATGAAAAACTACTTGTTGTTGCTCAAAAATTCTATAAGCGGCTGACGTCAGGATGACTCCCATAGAAAACCAGACATTGCTCTGTTATTATTTACCTCCTTTGTGTCATACCAAAAAGGACTTTGGGTATTATTTTAGAGAACAGTCCTCCCCTTGGCAATAAGGAGTCACTACAGTCTGACCCCTAGGTACGGATTGGATAATGTCAGTGTGTGTGAAAAACAAAAAGAGAGAAAAATAGCACAAAGTTGTAAATGTATTCTTTCATTTCCAGGAGGAATGAGAGAGGAACAGCACAAGTCAATTCTTAGTAAAGATCTTGATTAGTCATTTTTGGTGAATACGAGCATTTAGTAAAAAAAAACAGGTCAGGAGAGATGAATCTTTAAAGGACATATCAAAAAAATCTGTGTTTACGTAAATGAACATAAACCGTAGAAAATGCAAATGATCCTATTGCAAGCAGATATGTTTTTCCCCTGCATTTTAGAGAAAATATATTTTGGAGATCCAGCTGGGGATGAGACTAGGTCTAAATTGTCCCTGGCCAGCTATTCCCAGCACTGCTGCAGGTGATTAACAGGTCCCTCCTTACGCGAGGGAGAGACCTGTCAATCACCTAGAGCAGTGCTGGGAAGAGCTGGCCAGAGATTGTGCCTGGCTAGTGTGCTCACCAGTTATAGTCCCCGGCCGTCTCTTCCCAGCACTGATGCAGGTGATTGACCGGTCCCTCCTTATACGAGGGAAAGACCTGTCATATCACCTAGAGCAGTGCTGGGAATAGCCGGCCAGAGACTCTGCCAGGTTAGAATGCTCACTGGCTATAGTCCCCGGCCGGCTCTTCTCTCTGCTGCAGGTGATTGATAGGTCCCTCCTTACGCGAGGGAAAGACCTGTCATATCACCTAGAGCAGTGCTGGGAAGAGCCGGCCAGAGATTGTGCCAGACTAGTCTGCTCACCAGCTATAGTCCCCGGCCGGCTCTTCCCAGCACTGCTGCAGGTGATTGATAGGTTCTGCCTTACGCGAGGGAAAGACCTGTCATATCACCTAGAGCAGTGGCGGGAAGAGCCGGCCAGAGATTATGCTAGGCTGGCCTGATCACCAGCTATAGTACCCAGGCGGCTCTTCCCAGCACTGCTGCAGGTGATTGAAAGGGTTTTCCCTATGTGCACATGAGGGATATCCTGTCAATCACCTAGAGCAGTGCTAGGAATAGCCGGCCAGAGACTCTGCCAGGTTAATCTGTTCACGGTCTATAGTCTCCGGCCGGCTCTTCTCTCTGCTGCAGGTGGTTGACCGGTCTCTCCCTATGTACATGTGAGGGAGATCCCTGCCAGTCACCTAGTGCTGGGAATAGCCGGCCGAGGACTGTGCCAGGCTAGTCTACTCATGGGCTGTGGTCCCTGGCTGGATTTTTAAAGTAGATTTTCTATGGATCTCCAGAGTGTTTCCAAGAATAATTTACCTGGCTGCAGGCTCTGAGTCAAGCTGCCTGTGGGTATGAGCAGCATGAATTGACTCACAGGCTTGTGCACACGTTGCAGTTTTGGCGCCCCGTTTTTGCCATGCAGATTTGCTAGCTAAACCTGAAACAATCGTGATGCCGGCAAAGTGAGTAAAAACTTAAGAAAACTTAAGTGTCACTTGCAGAAAATAATCTGCTGCCTGTTAATTCTCTGTGCGGTTTTTGCTTGTGTTTTTCACCATTAACTTTGCTCAAGTCAGTCAAAAACGTGCGTATTTGCAGCTGCTTTTTTCCTGCTGAGAGATGTAGAAATTTCTGCATCCATTTACCCAACGAGTGCACATATCGAATCCATGAAATCCGAGCCCTTTCTGATGGGAGGTCTTTAACTCACTTTTCTGAGCTCTTCTCGGTTGATTTATGAGCACGGACCACATCAAAGGTGAATGTACAAAGAGCCAGTAAGAGAAAATGCTGCAGAAGTTTTCATGAAACCCAAATGGAAAAAAAAAAGTTTTTTAGGCTGGTTTCACACTTGCGTTTTAAACGCAAACGCATTTGGTGCAAAAACGCGTTTAAACGCGTTTTTTTCCTGCGTTTGCGTTTTTGAAACGCATAATGAGAAGTGTGTGACAGCTGCCAATCATCAAAATCAACTAGAAAACCCACTATAAACATAAATGGTTAGGGTTAGGATCCCTAGTAACCCTAGGGATCCTAACCCAAACTCTAACCCTAACTCTAGGGATCCTAACCCTAACTCTAGGGATCCTAACACAAACCCTAACCCTAGAGATCCTAACCCTAACACAAACTCTAACCCTAACACAAACCCTAACCCTAGGGATCCTAACCCTAACACAAACCCTAACCCTAGGGATCCTAACCCTAACACAAACCCTAACACAAACTCTAACCCAAACTGTAAAACAAACTCTAACCCAAACTCTAGCACAAACCCTAACACAAACTCTAACCCTAACCTTAGGGATCCTAACACAAACCCTAACCCTAAGGATCCTAACACAAACTCTAACCCTAACCCTAGGGATCCTAACACAAACCCTAACCCTAGGGATCCTAACCCTAACACAAACCCTAACGCTAGGGATCCTAACCCTAACACAAACTCTAACCCTAACACAAACCCTAACCCTAGGGATCCTAACACAAACCCTAACCCTAGGGATCCTAACCCTAACACAAACTCTAACCCTAACCCTAAAACACAAACTCTAACCCTAGGGATCCTAACCCTAACACAAACCCTAACTCTAACCGTAACCCTAACCCTAGGGATCCTAACCCTAAGGGTTAGGGTTAGGATCCCTAGGGTTAGGATCCCTAGGGTTAGGGCTAGGGTTAGGGTTACAGTTTGGGTTAGGGTTTGTGTTACAGTTTGTGTTACAGTTTGTGTTACAGTTTGTGTTACAGTTTGTGTTTTAGGGTTAGGGTTTGTGTTAGGGTTAGGATCCCTAGGGTTAGGGTTAGGATCCCTAGGGTTAGGGTTACAGTTTGGGTTAGGGTTTGTGTTACAGTTTGTGTTACAGTTTGTGTTAGAGTTTGTGTTTTAGGGTTAGGGTTTGTGTTAGGGTTAGGATCCCTAGGGTTAAAGTTAGGGTTAGAGTTTGTGTTAGAGTTTGTGTTTTAGGGTTAGGGTTTGTGTTAGGGTTAGGGTTAGGATCCCTAGGGTTAGGGTTTGTGTTAGGGTTAGGATCCCTAGGGTTTGAGTTTGTGTTACAGTTTGTGTTACAGTTTGTGTTAGAGTTTGTGTTAGTTTGTGTTACAGTTTGGGTTAGAGTTTGTGTTTTAGGGTTAGGGTTGGGGGATGGCTTATAAGTGTGTATTCTTGTGTTTTTCTATAAAAACGCATGTCTTTAAAAACGCATGCATTTACATAGACATCAATGGGGTTTTTTACCGCGAAAAAACGCCGCTAAACGCCGCTAAGGCTACGTTCACATTAGTGTTTCCCGACGCAGCATCGGGAAACGCTGCGGCGACGCATGCGTCATGCGCCCCTATATTTAACATGGGGGATGCATGGACATGCGTTGTGCGACGCATGTGGTTTTTTTGCCGCAAGCGTCGGGCGCAGAAAACGCAACAAGTTGCATTTTTCTAGTGTCCAAATTTCGGCAAAAAAGGACGCATGCGTCGCAAAACGCTGCGTTTTTGCATGCGTTTTGGTGCATTTTTATTTGCGTTGTGTCGCCGACGCAGCGGCGCACAACGCAAATGTGAACGTAGCCTAAAATTACTACATGTTGCATTTCTGCAACAAAACGCATGCAGAGAAAAAACGCATGCGTTGAAAAAACGCGTCAAAACGCATGCAAAGAAACGCATGCGTTTTTAATGTTAAGTATAGGGAAAAAACGCATGCTTTTTTTGCGTTTTTTACCAAAAACGCAAAAGTGAAACCACCCTAGCTGAAGATATTTGCATTTTTTTAAGCATTTCGCTTTTAGTTTCCCCTATTTTTTACAAAATTGATCCTGCTCCCCCCCCCCCCCCCCGCCTTATACAGTGGATTCCATGTGGAACCGGGACTGATAGATCTGATGCTGGACATTCACGATTCCCGTTCTCCGCTTCTTCCTCCTGGGACCTTGACTTTAGAAGTACAAACCACTGACTTTGCGAGAAATCCTGTAGCACTTAGCTCAGATGAAAGGGAGATTTTTGTTTATGCCGGCGGCTAATTGTGACATAGAAATCCATTTTCCCATTTTGCTTTATCACGATGTAGTTAAATTCATGTTCTGATCCTGAGAGCGAGGACGTTACACTCAGCGCCAGTATTCACTGATACCATTTTGGGACCCTTACAAAGGTTTTGCTTTTTATTTCATTTTGGGGGGGAGGTGCAGTGACCAAAAAACATGAATTATGGCATTTATTTTATTTTATATTTTTTTTACACATACAGTATTCATTTTATATGGTAAAGACTTAAAAAATTCACCTCCAGCTCCTGGGATAAAATTTCCAAATTTCTTTATTCGAAAAAACATTAAAATTCCATTAAGGATTCCTGGACAAAAAACATCAGACAGATGAAAGAGCGACGCGTTTCGATCAACACAGTGATCTTTGTCAAAGCTCATTTTATATGTTCAAAAATTAATCTTTTATGGATGCAGTAATGACAATTATTTTCAATTTTTAAATTGGAGACTGAGGGATGATTCAAAGTTTTCCATGTTTAATATTTTGTTTAATTTTTCTTATTACATTTTGAATACGAAACAGAGACTGATGGCAGCATCTCAATAGTTATACAGCAGCAACTGGAGTTGGCTCTGGTTGCTGCTGTTCCAGGCCGGTGCTGTGTATGATGCAGGCGCCGCTCTTGCACACACCTGCACTCTATGAAGAAGGTCAATAGTAGTCACAGCAAAAGCCAGACTGGCAAATGCCAAATAATCCAATCAGGCCATTGACACATCGGCTTGCAACACTTTAATAAGTATCAGGCTATGTGCACACGTTGCGGTTTTTACCGCGGAACCGTGGCAATTTTGATGCTGCGGGTCCACAGCAGTTTCCATTGCGTTTACAGTGAACATGTAGACCAATGGGAAACCGCAAACCGCTGTGCACATGCTGCGGGAAAAAACGCGCAGAAACGCAGCGGTTTACAACCCGCAGCATGTCACTTCTTTGTGCAGAATCGCAGCGATTCTGCACACATAGAAATGAATTGATCCGCTTACTTCCCGCATGGGGCTGTGCCCATCATGCGGGAAGTAAGCGGATAATGTGCGGGTGGTACCCGGGGTGGAGGAGAGGAGACTCTCCTCCAGGCCCTGAGAACCATATTTGTGGTAAAAAAAAAAAAAAGAATTAAAATAAAAAATAATGATATACTCACCTCTCAGCGCTGCACGCGGCCGTCCGGTCTCAGGTTAGCTATGCGAGCAGGACCTGCGGTGACGTCACGGTCACATGGCCGTGACGTCACGAAGGTCCTTCTCGCACAGCATCTTTGGAACCGGACCGCCGCCTGCAGCACCGATGAGATCGGGACGTCAGAGGGTGAGTATAACCGTTTTTTTTTTTGTTTTTTGGATTTTTTTTTTAACATTACTATTGATGCTGCGTATGCAGCATCAATAGTAAAACCTGCAGCGGAAACCGCAAGACAAATCGCGATAAATCTGCAGGGATAACCACAGCGGGTTTTGCCCTGCAGATTTATCAAATCCGCTGCGGGAGAACCCGCAGGGACCCGACGCTACGTGTGCACATAGCCTCAATGTTCCAAGGATGACGACAGTGTTAAAATGTATAGTGGAGCAGAGAGTCATCAGCTCCCTGCTCCGCTGTTTGCTCAGGCTTTAAAGAGGCTGGCGCCATACTGGGGACGTCAGGTGGCGGGGTTACAGGTTACATCACTTTATCACCCCAAACATAGGCTGTAGAGGAGGAGCGGGGGAGGCGAGTATTAGATTAATTTTGTTCTTTAAGAGGGACTTTATTCTTACTAATAAGTGTCAGTCTGCAGCTCATCATCAAATGAAGGAAGATGCACTGGGGGGTCATTATAATTTAATTTGCATTTCAGGGGTGACCTTTTAGGGGAGGTATATTTGGATCTAATTCTGAAGCCTGCATTCTCATGTTCTGTCAGCAGGGGGCCTACCTTCAGTTTCAATAAATTACCCCTATGTTTTGCTACTTTTGCAGAATAAACCTGATGGGTATGGATACCATAGTAGATCACTGCACCACAAAAAGCACCTGTCACCCCAATAGTGCTGGAATAACCCCCCAAACATGCAGCTGTAATGAGGAAGATGTTTAATTACACAAGAAGGGTCTGAGTGGGGGAGGGGATTATTTCCAATTAAAAATAATACAGCACCGTTAAGTTTTTTTTCAACATTTAGGCAGAAGCCTTTAATAGGAAAGTGTCATCAGAAAATGGCTTATTGTTGAAACCAGATTATGTTATGTGTATTTTTTTAGACATGTTTGATAATGTTTTTTTCATAGATATATATACAGTACAGACCAAAAGTTTGGACACACCTTCCCATTTAAAGATTTTTCTGTATTTTCATGACTATGAAAATTGTACATTCACACTGAAGGCATCAAAACTATGAATTAACACGTGGAATTATATACTAAACAAAAAAGTGTGAAACAACTGAAAATATGTCTTATATTCTAGGTTCTTCAAAGTAGCCACCTTTTGCTTTGATGACTGCTTTGCACACTCTTGGCATTCTCTTGATGAGCTTCAAGAGGTAGTCACCGGAAATGGTCTTCACTTCACAGGTGTGCCCTGTCAGGTTTAATAAGTGGGATTTCTTGCCTTATAAATGGGGTTGGGACCATCAGTTGTGTTGTACAGAAGTCTGGTGGATACACAGCTGATAGTCCTACTGAGTACACTGTTAGAATTTGTAATATGGCAAGAAAAAAAGCAGATAAGTAAAGAAAAATGAGTGGCCATCATTACTTTAACCCCTTTCTGACCTCGGACGGGATAGTACGTCCGAGGTCAGAACCCCCGCTTTGATGCGGGCTGTGGTGGTGAGCCCACCTCAAATCCGGGACATGGCAGCTGTTTTGAACAGCTGACATGTGCCCGCAATAGCAGCGGGTTAAATCGCGATTCACCCGCCGCTATTAACTAGTTAAATGGCGCTGTCAAACGCAGACAGCGGCATTTAACCGGCGCTTCCGGCCATCGAGCCGGAGATGAGCACATCGCCGACTCCCGTCACATGATCGGGGGTTGACGATGTATCAGGATGGTAGCCATACAGGTCCTTGAGACCTCTATTCTTACTGATCCCGCCTAGCTAGGCGCTCATAGCAAGCCTGTAATTAAGCTACATAGCAGCGATCTGATGATCGCTGCTATGTAGCAGAGGTGATCAGGCTATGCCAGCTTCTAGCCCCCCATGGAGGCTTTTGAAGCATGGCAAAAGTAAAAAAAAATAATAATAATAATAAAATGAAAATATAAAAGTTTAAATCACCCCCCTTTCGCCCCATTCAAAATAAAGCAATAATAAAAAAAAATCAAACCTACACATATTTGGTATCGCCACGTTCAGAATCGCCTGATCTATCAATAAAAAAAAGCATTAACCTGATCGCTAAACAGCGTATCGAGAAAAAAAAATTGAAAAGCCAGAATTACGTTTTTTGGTTGCAGCGACATTGCAATAATGGGCGATCAAAAGAACGTATCTGCACAAAAGTGGTATCAATAAAAACGTCAGCTTGGAACGCAAAAAATAAGCCCTCAACCGACCCCAGATCATGAAAAATGGAGACGCTACGGTGTTGTGAATTCTGCTCTTGGGCTCCCTCCGGTGGTTATGAGTGGTAGTGCTGCTGTCTTTGGATCGCAGCATTTATCAGGTGTGTTCACTTTTTGCAATTTGGACTCAGCTATTTAGTCCTGCTTGATCCTTTAGTCAGTGCCAGTTGTCCATTGTTTTTGGAGGATTCACATCCATACCTGGTCTCTCCTGTTTTGCTGTTCATTTCTACAAAGATAAGTTCTGGCTTTGTTTTTGCTCTCCACCTGCTGTGGACCTTATAGTTCTGTGCATTTTCATGTTTTGTCTTGTCCAGCTTTGTCTGTGAAGGATTTTTTGCAGCCAAGCTGTGTCTCTGGAGATGCAGATATACCCTCCATGTCTTTAGTCAGATGTGGTGATTTGTATTTTCTGTGGTGGATATTTTCTAGTGTTTTAATACTGACCACATAGTACTCTGTTCTATTCTTTCTTTCTTAGCTAGTATGGCCTCCTATGCTAAATCCTGATTTCATGTCTACGTATGTTATTTCCCTCTCCTCTCACAGTCAATATTTGTGGGGGGCTGTCTATCCTATGGGGATTTTCTCTGAGGCAAGATAGTTTTCCAGTTTCTGTCTTTAGGGGAAGTTAATTCTTAGGCTGTGTCGAGGGGTCTAGGGAGTGTTAGGTACCCCCCACGGATACTTCTAGTTGTGCTGCTAAGTTCAGGGTTTGCGGTCAGTACAGGTACCACCTCCAGAGTACGTCTCATGCTGCTCCTAGGCCACCAGATCATAACACTACGGGTATTGGAAAATGGCGCAATTTTTTTTTTTTATTTTAGCAAAGTTTGGATTTTTTTTTCACCACCTAGATGAAAGAGAACCTAGACATGTTTGACGCCCCCGGAAGAAGCCAAGGGCGAAACGTGCGTCGGGGCGACATGGGAGCACGGAATCACCCGATACCATCTGATTTACTGCCCTAACAAATCCACGTGTTACAGCTGCGAGGTAATATACGCTCTAGGATCTGTGCCTGCATATGAGTATGATTTACGATGTATGCCCGGTCAGGGCACGGCTGAATGATTAATTCTTACCTCATGTATTTGGCAGATCTGGTAGTGTTTGAGTGGCTCATAGCATTTGCTAACCCTAATAAGCATTAGACTCCTCTTCTGCTGTGTTTTGTGGCATATATTCATGTAATATGATTAAGGGTGTTATTCTGGTCCCCTGGGTATTTTTTGTATTGTATGTACCATACATGTTCTTTTTTTAATTTTTGGTAATAAACTAAGATATTTTATTGGTATCCTTTGGTTCTCTTCTTTGGGCTCAGGGGTTAATTCGCACTGAGTTTCCCATATGTCGATTAACATGTTTTGAAGTGCCAATTAGTACTCTGGGACATTCTGTTGAATAATTATATGTTTGGTGTCTATGAACTCGTAATGGACAATCATAATATCAGGTCAGTTTTAGCATTTAGTAAACTTAGCAAAAAAGCCAAACAAAAAACAAGTGTGGGATTGCACTTTTTTGGCAATTTCACCGCACTTGGAATTTTTTCCCCGTTTTCTGGTACACTACATGGTAAAACCAATGATGTCGTTCAAAAGTACAACTCGTCCCGCAAAAAATAAGCCCTTACATGGCCATATTGATGGAAAAATCGAAAAGTTATGGCTCTGGGAAAGAGGGGAGTGAAAAACTAACACGTAAAAACGGAAAATCCCAATGTCATGAAGGGGTTAAGAAATGAAGGTCAGTCAGTCCGAAAAATTGGGCAAACTTTGAAAGTGTCCCCAAGTGCAGTGGCAAAAACCATCAAGCGTTACAAAGAAACTGGCTCACATGAGGACCGCCCCAGGAAAAGAAGACCAAGAGTCACCTCTGCTTCTGAGGATAAGTTTATCCGAGTCACCATCCTCAGAAATTGCAGGTTAACAGCAGCTCAGATGAGAGACCAGGTCAATGCCACACAGAGTTCTAGCAGCAGATACATCTCTACAACAACTGTTAAGAGGAAACTTTGTGCAGCAGGCCTTCATGGTAAAATAGCTGCCAGGAAACCACTGCTAAGGACAGGCAACAAGCAGAAGAGACTTGTTTGGGCTAAAGAACACAAGGAATGGACATTAGACCAGTGGAAATCTGTGCTTTGGTCTGATGAGTCCAAATTTGAGATCTTTGGTTCCAACCACCGTGTCTTTGTGCGACGCAGAAAAGGTGAACGCATGGGCTCTACACGCCTGGTTCCCACCAAGAAGCATGGAGGAGGAGGTGTGATGGTGTGGGGGTGCTTTGCTGGTGACACTGTTGGGGATTTATTCAAAACTAGATGGTGGCCTGAATCTAACGCATCGGGTATTCTAGAGTATGTATGTATATATATTTATAGCAGCCACATAGCATGTATCAGAGGCCACGTAACACAGACAGCCACGTAGTATACAGCACAGCCATGTAGTATATAGGAGCCACGTAGTATATAACACTGCCCACGTAGTATATAACATTGCCCACGTAGTATATAACACTGCCCACGTAGTATATAACACTACCCACGTAGTATATAACACTGCACACGTAGTATATAACACTGCCCACGTAGTATATAACACTGCCACGTAGTATATAACACTGCCACGTAGTATATAACACTGCCCACGTAGTATATAACACAGCCCACATAGTATAGAACACTGTGCACGTAGTATATAACACAGGCCACATAGTATTTAACACTGCGCACGTAGTATATAACACTGCCTCGTAGTATATAACAGCCCATGTAGTATATAACACTGCGCACGTAGTATATAACAGCCCACGTAATATATAGCATCCACGCAGTACATGACACAGCCCACATAGTATATAGCATTGCGCACGTAGTATATAACACAGCCCACATAGTATTTAACATTGCCCACGTAGTATATAACACAGGCCACACAGTATATAACACTGCCCACGTAGTATATAGCAGCCTCGCAGTATATAACACAGCCCAAGTACTATATAGCACTGTGGGTACCATATCCCTGTTAAAAAAAAAAAAAAAAGAATGAAAATACAAAAAAGTTATATACTCACCCTCCGGCGTCCAGCGAAGCTGTCCCTATGCGTGCGATGCTCTGTATAGGCAGCATCAATAGTAAAAAGTTGGTCACACAGGGTTAATAGCGTTAACGGACTGCGTTACACCGCGGCATAATGCGGTGTAACGCAGCCATTAACCCTGTGTGAGCGCTGACTGGAGGGGGCACTGACGGAGAGTAGGAAGGGATGAACTCGCGTTCGGACTGTACCCGTTGCCGCGGCGAATCAGCGACGCGGGATTTCCGTGACAAACAGATGGAAGTGCCCCTTAGCTGATTATATATTTAGATTGAAGGCATACTGAACCAGCATGGCTACCACAGCATCTTGCAGCGGCATGCTATTCCATCCGGTTTGCGTTTAGTTGGACCATCATTTATTTTTCAACAGGACAATGACCCCAAACTCACCTCCAGGCTGTGTAAGGGCTATCTGACCAAGAAGGAGAGTGATGGGGTGCTACGCCAGATGACCTGGCCTCCACAGTCACCAGACCCGAACCCAATCGAGATGGTTTGGGGAGAGCTGGACCGCAGAGTGAAGGCAAAAGGGCCAACAAGTGCTAAGCATCTCTGGGAACTCCTTCAAGATTGTTGGAAGACCATTCCCGGTGACTACCTCTTGAAGCTCATCAAGAGAATGCCAAGAGTGTGAAAAGCAGTCATCAAAGCAAAAGGTGGCTACTTTAAAGATCCTAGAATATAAGACATAATTTCAGTTGTTTCACACTTTTTTGTTAAGTATATAATTCCACATGTATTAAGATGCAAAGTGCTGTGGAATATGTTGGCGCTATAGAAATAAAATTATTATTATTACCTATCATTGTTATCCTGCCTATGATGAAGCATGAAAAGTCTTCTGAATACAACAGGAAGTATGAGTCTGATATTGGGTTTAGTGGACATTGAAAAAATTGCTACATTTCTGAATTATATACACACACACACACACACACACACACACACACACACACACACACACACCAAAAGTTTGGACACACCCTCTCATTTAAAGATTTTTCTGTATTTTCATGACTATGAAAATTGTACATTCACACTGAAGGCATCAAAACTATGAAATAGAGGGGACTTGTACAGACATAAAAAGACGTTACAGAATAACAATAATCACATAAAACAGATACCAAGAGGATTGAGGTTACCAACCAGAATGTGTAAGTACAGACGCAGAGGGCTATACAATGCAGAAAGTGTGTATCCTGGTTATGAAGAAAATTTTGAATGGGCAACACAGCGATAGTTAGATAAATGTGTTGACGCAGCAGGCCAGTCTGAAGAAATGTGTTTTTAGGGCACGGTATCACACACACACATTTTTAAAAATAATTTTTCCAATTGGGTTTCACTTTTTTTTTTTTTTGCACCATTTGCCTTCTAGAGCCTCTGTGCTGCACTGTCTATTGTTAGCTGAAGAATGAGTCAACTGAGAATCCATCAGTGAGCTCATTTTGACAATCGAGTTTGTAACTCTTACCTGTTTTGTTTTTCTGTAGCCCGTCTCAGCTGATTTATGGCCAAAGATCACATGAAAGTTGAAAGTGGGTGCAAAGAAGCAAACAGGCTTAATAACAGGCGCGGGTTCTTTACTGTAAGAGCAGTGAGACTATGGAACTCTCTGCCGTATGATGTTGTAATGAGTGATTCATTACTTACATTTAAGAGTGGACTGGATGCCTTTCTGGAAAAGTATAATGTTACAGGGTATATACAATAGATTCCTTGATAGGGCGTTGATCCAGGGAACTAGTCTGATTGCCGTATGTGCAGTCGGGAAGGAATTTTTTTCCCCAATGTGGAGCTTACTCTTTGACACATGGTTTTTTTTTGCCTTCCTCTGGATCAACATGTTAGGGCATGTTAGGTTAGGCTATGGGTTGAACTAGATGGACTTAAAGTCTTCCTTCAACCTTAATAACTATGTTACTATGTTACAAAGAGCATGTAAAAGCCAAACAGTGCAACATTTTTAATAAAACCCAATTGCAAACATACTTTTTGGCTCCAAATACATGGATTTAAGAAGGAAAAAAAAATTCTTCCCTCTCCCATCCGTTTGCCGATTAGTTTGGCTGCATTCAGCTTTGGGGAAAAAACAGTAAATGAATGTCACACACTTTTCTGTCATCTTTGTAATTGTCTGAAGGGTAGAGCGTCTCATGACCAGGTCACGTACTCAACCGAATAAAGCATTACTGGAAAAACTTCTGAGATTCTGCTGACTCCGTGATGACATCACTGATTTAAAGGGCTGATCCAATATGGACGACGGCTTCTCGGGTGAGTAGGATTACTTGTGTACAGACTTTGCTGATTCGGAATGTGAATAGTAACGTTTTTATCCCTTGACCGCAAATAAATCTATAATAAATGTTGAGGGGGTATGTGCGCACAGGTTTTTTTTTATAAAGTTTCAGAGCAAAAACTGATCAGAAACTCTCCAAATCCTCTTCAAAAACTTAGAGGTTCTGCTCTGAAAACTTAGCAAAAATATTCCGTGTGCACATAACCTGAGATTGAAACACAAAGTACGGTATATTAGAAAGTTGTCAAAGTTTTCTACCGAGAATAAATCTTCTGGGTATGTGCACACGTAAGAATTTCTTGCAGAAAATTCCTAAAGAAAACCGGACGTGCCCATGCGTTTTTTTTTTTTTGCACTTTTTTTTCTGCGTTTTTTGCTCATTTTTTTGCTTGTTTTTTTCTGGAGCTCTGCCAATGCTTTATATAGCGGAAAAGACACGAAAAAAACCCCGCAAAATTAATGAACATGCTGCGCTTTTTACCGCAATGCGTTTTTTTCGTGGAAAAAAACGCATCATGTGCACAAAAGTTCCAGAATGCATACTAAATGATAGGATGCAATGTGATTCTCTAGAGATAACAAACTCACTGTTTTTATTTTTTTAGTGGCTTAAAAGAATTTTGAACTTTGTAGAAAGAAAAGAAAATTCTTTGCGTCTCCACTTTCCGAGAGCAATAACTTTTTTTTTTTTTTAATCATTTTGTTGATGGAGCAGTGTCAGGATTTGTTTCTTACGTGCCCAGCTGTAGTTTTTCATGGTACTATGTCATGGTGCAGATTACACCTCGGTTGCTTTTTACTCGTTTTTGATGGAGATGCTCGGACCGAAAAATGCAATCTTGACATTTACAATCTCTGTTCTTTACAATGTTTACTTAATGGAATAAATACATTTTCACCGTTTGCACTTTCATGGACGTGACAATGCTGGTGGCGACGGGGTCTTCAGCTGGTTCTTAGCTCGTCACAGCGGAGGCCGATGGGCGCCACCGGGATGGTCAAAAAATCATACTGATAATCATACTGCCCCCCAAGGAAGCCGAGGGCGAAACGCGCGTCGGTGCGCGTGTGTGCACAGATAGAGAAGGATATGGGTAAGACTCTGTGATGGGAACACTGGTTTGTGGATATAAGGGGGCTCCCTTGCTATGCGGTTTTGAACGATTTAAAATTGAGAGATGAGTACTTCTCTATGCTATTATATTAGCAAGTGGACTACATCTATTGTGGTTATTATGCACTGGCACTTTATTTTTGACAGACTGGTTGTATTGGCCCCAATCCTTCTATCTGTATACCCATGATCCCCCTGTGGTGTTACACATTTTATATGGGTGCACCTGTACCTTATATTCAAATTGCTCTGTTAATAATAATTGTATCTTGACTGTTATATACATGTAATCTATGGTAAATGTTTTATAAGTACTGAATAAAATATATTTTTGTTTTTGCTTCTTTTTGTGTGATTATATTATATGCTTCATATTATGTTTTGAGTGGCCACCGGGATGGAGTAACATAAATGCCGTTGTCAGTGGCATTAGAGGGTTAAACATCAATGATTAAAGTTAGCTCTGCTCACTGCTGTTAGAAACAGATGCTGGCAGTAAACCACAGCCGTCACCTGCCCCCGAGTGCAGCAGACTCAGCTCCTGAGCCCACTGTATGTCATGTAAGGGCCCGTGCAGGCCGGGGAACAGACGACCCCAGCACCTACTTCAACTGGATGTGTGTCAGAGGACGTACATTCAGTTGAAGTGTATTGCGGCACAGGTCTCTGCACTGCAATTCATGCCAACAGCCAATCAGAGGCCAGCAGTTGACATAGTCAGAAACGTAGCATGGCAGTCACATCATGAGCTGCCGGTGTTGGCTACAGAAAAGGGCACCACATGGTGTAGGAGAGGAGGAATTTAAGAAGAATGCTGCTACCATAACCAGATAATTGTTGGGAGAAGCTTCCAATAAAAAGTGTTTCCCGGATCAGAGAAAGTCTATACGGCAATAAGTGTTGGCCGACATGAAAATCAAAGTGTTGCATAGTTACATTGCATTTAAGGATTGCTGGTGTAGTCGTAGTCGTGTTGCAAAAAATCCACAACTGTTGATTTTTTTTTGGTTGCAAGTCGCGCAGACTTTGAGGTTGTTGCGTGTAACTTGCATGTAGCAGCATGAAATGGATCACTCAGCGGTAAGTCACACGGATGTGTTTGGTTCTGAGACTTACCGATGCCCAACCCACTGGCAGACACAGACAGAAAAGGGCCCCTGTGCAAGAACAAACTATGGGCCCCCTTGTAGCCCTAAAGCTCCTAAAAATGCAAAATTGCACCTGCTTTGGAGGTAAAAATGGGCTCCGTCCCTTCTTGGGCTCTTGTCCGTCCGCACAGGTTGAATCAATGATTTGTCCGCCTCTGGCACAAACAGTGTAGCCCTCGCCCAACTCTTGCACCCTCTCCGCAGTCCAGGAGCAGCAACGGTTAAATTACGAAACCAGCTGAAAAAATCCAAAATGTAATAAAAAGAGAAAATAAAACTTTGAATTTACAAAGATTACAAGAAACAAAAGAAACGGATATGTAAAATCAATTGTACCATTAGAGCGAGCCGGCGGCGAGGAGACCAGTGATGGAGATCTACTCATTTCTGCATTCTGGGCATCAGCAGACATTCCTGCACTGCAGAACGGACGGAGCGATGACAAAGAATTATCACAAAAGTCGTTATTCCTGATAAGAGACGAAGATCGATGCCATAAAAGCAAATACGGTTTTATAGACGTCATTCCTGGACTTCCTTCTACGTTGTCGCAGATTAGAAAGAGACTGGATCGTTAGTCCCATCCCTGGTGTGTACTGGGCGAAGGAAATAAATGACATCACATACAAGGAGCACAATGGAGGATTTCATACTCTGGAAATTTACTGAGCATTGGTAGTAGGAGGCCGTGTTTACCTTTATATCTTATCCCTTTCTGGAATGTTTTATTTCGTGTTCTGCCCATATTAAATTTATTGACATTTTCTATAATCCAATGTGACTTTGAGTCTGATTGTAGATGGTCAAATCATTTTACTTTCTTTTATCCTGTGTATTATAATCATACTGTGCTTTGTTCAAAATGGCAAAGTAAAGGCAGCATGAAACTAGGAGTAGGCACTGTCTTTGATAAAGACAAGGAAGGGCACGATCCAGCTCACCCGACTAAAGTTGACAGCAATCCTCGACCCGGATATAAAAAACCATTCCTGCTCGTTGGTGGCAGATGAAGTAGACGACAGTGAGAATCCTGGGTTTTTAATGCAAAATGTGCAAAATAACATAAAATGAGCTTTTTTCCCACGTTTCGGACCGAGTCATAGCCCTAACCAATGGATCATTAAAAAAGGTTTGATCCTCCAATGGGAAGGATGAAGGATCCTGTTTGAGTGATCCATGAGTAAAGACTATGACTTAGTCCGAAACGCGTCGGAAAAAGCTCATATATATTTTTTTCCATTACTGAGAAGATCCTTTTTGATCTGAAATTACAATAAAGTTTTTGCCCATTTTTCTATACAAGTAACAGCTGGATTCTCCCTATAGTCTACGTTGAAAGTGCTTTGTGCCTGATTATTGATGTACACGTAGTACAAGAGCCATCTATAAATATACATGTCGGGTTAGTCCTGTGGGTACAACCACAACGGCGCGGGTTAGAGCCTTGCGCCTTCCATCCGCTCGCCCTCCAAACTGGACAATTGCACCATTACGGTCTTCAAGTGAAGCGACCGCGCAGCATAACGGCAACGGTAGGAAATGATTATGTGCAAAGGAAAGGCAAGGAAACGGGACTGAAAAATAAGGACAACGAAGCGACTCCATTTGTGCGACGTCCTCCTAGGAATACGCTCAACAAGAAATTCCTGTTTGACGCACGGCCGCCATGCCAGGCACCGTCACTTATAGGGATCCTCAGCATGGCACTTTGCCAGTCTATACAGTCACTTCCCCATTTATCCAATTCCGGGTGATGACTCACGTCATATATGGGAGGTTAAGATAGGGCAACGCTAACGCAGGCAGGGAACGTGCTGCTATCCAGGCCAAAGTGTAACGTAAGCCGTCCCTCCACCCTGATCCCATCCCTAAGGCGTGTGACAGGTACACAGAACAGCGAGGCGCCATATAACACAGGGGTACCATGCTTGTGTCTTGTGCACTACAAGTTTCAGCATGTCCTGCTAAATACAAGCTTGCATACAGCAACAACCTCTAATTTGAAGTTTGATAAACTAAGGAACAAAGTGGCGGTCCCCAATCTCTCAGGGGGTATTTCTATACTGAAATATATGGAGATGATTTTTGCAGAATAAAGACACTGCATTCAAGCGTTGGTCTCATGATGGCGCTGTTGCATTCCTTTTTTTAACCCTGCTGTTCTGTTGGTCAAAAATGACCGACTTTGAACTTCAATATTCTTTAAAATATTCAAGATGCTGCTCTGAAACCCGTGGCCGACCGACCCATCCTCATTTAAGTCAATCAACCACAAGTTTCAGAACCGCATCTTGAACACCCCAAAAAATACCAAAGTTCAAAATAGGTCTCCCCAGACCGAACAGAACAGCAGGGTTAAGGGGTTGGTGGGACCCCTGCTAACAATGTAAAAGGCAAATACCTCTAAACTGAGTAGTGGTCTTTTATAGTCCCTGAAATAAATGAGTTATGGATCCCGCCAGGTGACCTAACACAGTATAGAGGGACGTTCATTGCTTCACGAGATAAGTTGTTCTTGAAAGGGATTTCCAAGATTACAAAAATAGCGCCATCCCTGTCCGCAGGTCATGTGTAGTACTGCCGCTCCGCAACCAGAGAAGTCTTGGTGGAAGAATATGGCCGGCCGCACAGATCCCGGACCTAAGCCCCATCCAACACTGACCAGTATAATGTAGACTGTGAGCTCGGCCTCCCCCCAACATCAGGGTCTGACCCAACAAATGTTCTGAAGAGGCAAAAATTCCCATTGACCCCTCCAAAATCTTGTAGAAATCCTTCCCAGAAGAGCGGGAGCCGTTCTATCTGCAGAGGGGCGACTCCATACTAATGTCTGTGGATGGAGAAGCTCCTGTGCTGTACTGTGGGGGGCACATACTTTGTCCATACGCCGCACACACTAACATTAATCCTCCTCATTGCTCCAGTATTAGGAAAAAATATGCGTTTTACGTCTAACAGTAACATAAAGGGCCACAATGGATGAATGAATTTACTGCGGACTTTTTCCCGCTGCTGATTTGGTATTTTTAGAATTAAACGCCCCGGACAGTTAACGTCCATCATTGTAAAATCGTCTTCAGCTCTGACAAAATATAGAAAGCAATAGAAAAAAAAATAGGCGCTAGGGGCTTAATTTTCAGAAATGCATGTCTAACACGTGTGTAATAACCAGTGCACATGCAGAAGGGAACAGCTCCTGCGACCTCCCAGATGCCCCATTTATCTGGGCAGCGGCGTTTCCCGGGCAGTGAACACGGATTACAGGCGCTTAATGGGTTTCCATTGAAATCTTCCCTCAGGTTTGTAATTAACTTTGCACACAAGCTTGTGTCATGAGTCACAAATTACGCTCTGTTCCTGCAACATCCCCTCTCTCTTCCTCTGCATGTTTCAGTAGACCTCTGCTGTATTCTTTTTTTTTTTTCTCCCATAGACTTGTATTAGTGCCGGTGGATTGCTCCGGACGACATTGCGTTTCGTCTGTTTTTCGCTGGATCCGGCAAATCTGCCGTTTCTGGAAAAAACATCCACAGCAACGTTTTTCGTCTCCGGCACTTCCGGCTGTTTGCTAGAATGGGAGCCGGAAGGTGGCGGATCCGGAAAATGACGGATTCCGTTTTTTTAAACTGAGCATGCACCAAATTTGTTTTATCCAATAATCTAGACATGCTAGCCAGATCCGTCGAAAAAATGGATTCGTCGCATCAGTTTTTCACAATCTGCGCCGGATCCGGTTTTTCCAACATTCGCCGGATTGTGCCTGATGCAAAAAACCTGATGTGTGAAAGTAGCATAAGGCACATTAGATCAGCATCCTGGGTCAGCTGGTGGGCATTAGTTCAGGAAGAAGGACCAGGGCATGCGCTGACCCTTTAAAAAAAACTGGGCCTCAAAGGGCAGCACCATCAAAAGTCCTAGCCAGATAAGCATATTGGCAACCATACAAAAGCAGAGGAGCGGGGCACAGAAGCTACAAAGGGGGTATGTGCACACGTTGCAGATTTCCTGCGGCTCCGCAGCGTTTTTTGCGGTGCAGAAACGCTGCAGAGCCACAAGTGATTTAGCATACAATGTAAATCAATGTGAAAAAAAAACACAAAACGCTGTGCTGATGGTGCGGAAAATTCCGTGCGGAAACGCTGCGGATTAAAAGAAGTAGCATGTCACTTCTTTTTTGCACCCATTCCATTATATAAATCCGCAAAAAAATCATCAGCAACTCTGCAACAAAAATGCACAAAATCCGCACAAAAAAACACGACAAATCCGCACCTGCGTTTCCTGCCAAGAGATGTAGAATCCGCACCAGAAATTCCTAAGCCTAATCAGCAACGTGGGCACATAGTCAGAAAGTGCACAACCTATGAAAAGGGGTTATCTAAAAGTGAACTGTCCCTTTAATTTTACTAATTGTCACAATAAAATATGTAATTTAATTTAGCAATAATTTTAGCTATGAAAGGGCTGTCTGTTGATGCGATATCATGGCGTAAATAATGCCGGAAATGTTTTCCTGCTTTTTTCACGCCATGTGATCCCATTAGCAAAAAGTAGTAATTATCATGTGTAAATGCAAATGCATAAAAATGTCCGGAATTAAAAAAAAAAATCACATTGAATTTTATTTTGTAATTGGCTACTATGGTTGCGGTAGAACTCTGCAGAAAAGCGGCGATATAAAGAGGTTCTGCAGAAGCTGCATTGCTAGTTTTCTGATATTCAATTCCACTTTTGTATCTGATCCGGATTCTTTAGATCCTCCGCTACATGCAGTCGGCGCTCTCCTGCAGAGTCGGCGCTCTCCTGCAGAGTCGGCGCTCTCCTGCAGAGTCGGCGCTCTCCTGCAGAGTCGGCGCTCTCCTGCAGAGTCGGCGCTCTCCTGCAGAGTCGGCGCTCTCCTGCAGCCCCAGCATGCTGTCACCAATGGAGCTTGCACTCTATGTGTAAGGATGTGAGTGGCACACAGCTGACGTCTACAGGGCAGGCTTCAGTCTGTACGTCAAGGTAGCTCCCAATCAGAGAGCTGTGAGAGGGCAGAGCTAGCCCTGCCCAAGCCTTGTGTGTGACAGTCCCTCAGTCCCCGCAGCTGTGTCTATCCTCTGCACTCCTCTAGAGAGACTGTGCTCAGTGTCAGGCCAGCAGCATGTCTAGAGATACAGGTGGAGGGTGAGTACTCTCTCTATATACTGACTATATGTACTGTGCCCACTCCAGCCTCAAGGGCCTGGGAAAGAAAGCAGAGCTGTGCACCCTCCAGCACACAAGGTGTTAACCCTGATGAATTTCCCTGTAGCGATCCCGTAATGTCTTCGTAGTTATTAATTTATTGCATTGCGTAATAAAAGCTGCGCTATATCCCTGAGCACAAGTTTATGTGGATCCAGTTATATAAACTCCGACACTGGGTAGAAGAGGCTGGAAATGGAAACTAGTCAACAAATGTATCTAGGAGGAAAGCTGGTATTTAGGATGTCGATCTGTTACTGCAAAAAAGTGTTCTATGTCTGCGACCAATGTGCACTGGATGAGTAGATTGCAAGCTCCATGGTCCACAAGGCTGCCATGTAGATATACGTAGGACTGTAGATTGCAAGCTCCATAGTCTACAAGCCAGCCATGTAGATATACGTAGGACAGTAGATTGCAAGCTCCATGGTCCACAAGGCTGCCATGTCGATATACATAGGACTGTAGCGCATTAAGTAGATTGCAAGCTCTATGGTCCACAAGGCTGCCATATAGAAATACATAGGACTGTAGATTGCAAGCTGTATGGTCTACAAGCCAGCCATGTAGATATAGATAGGACAGTAGATTGCAAGCTCCATGGTCCACAAGGCTGCCATATATAGATATACGTAGGACAGTAGATTGCAAGCTCTATGGTCCACAAGGCTGCCATATAGAAATACATAGGACTGTAGATTGCAAGCTCTATGGTCCACAAGGCTGCCATATAGATATACGTAGGACAGTAGATTGCAAGCTCTATGGTCCACAAGGCTGCCATATAGATATACGTAGGACAGTAGATTGCAAGCTCTATGGTCCACAAGGCTGCCATATAGAAATACATAGGACTGTAGATTGCAAGCTCTATGGTCCACAAGGCTGCCATATAGAAATACACAGGACTGTAGATTGCAAGCTCTATGGTCCACAAGGCTGCCAGATAGATATACGTAGGACAGTAGATTGCAAGCTCTATGGTCCACAAGGCTGCCATGTAGATATAGATAGGACAGTAGATTGCAAGCTCTATGGTCCACAAGGCTGCCATATAGATATACGTAGGACATTAGATTTCAAGCTCGATGGTCCATAAGGCTGCCATGTAGATATAGATAGGACAGTAGATTGCAAGCTCCATGGTCTACAAGGCTGCCATTTAGATATAGATAGGACAGTAGATTGCAAGCTCCATGGTCCACAAGGCTGCCATATAGATATACGTAGGACAGTAGATTGCAAGCTCTATGGTCCACAAGGCTGCCATATAGATATACGTAGGACAGTAGATTGCAAGCTCTATGGTCCACAAGGCTGCCATATAGATATACGTAGGACAGTAGATTGCAAGCTCTATGGTCCACAAGGCTGCCATATAGAAATACATAGGACAGTAGATTGCAAGCTCTATGGTCCACAAGGCTGCCATATAGATATACGTAGGACATTAAATTTCAAGCTCCATGGTCCACAAGGCTGCCACATAGATATACGTAGTTCCGCTCAGTTCGCTGCTTTTACTGTCATGCATGAAGTAGATTGCAAGCTCCTAGGTCTAAACTCTATAGACAGAAATGAAAGTGTTTGCCCTAATCTGTGTTTCTGATGAATACTGTAAATGTTGGTTTTCTTTGGTTTTCTGTCCTCTCCAGTCTTCGGAGAAGGTCTAAGAATTATCTTAGAAATGTACATTGTGGCCAATGCAAATACTCAGTTGTATAAATATTTACAGGTTTGGAAACAAAGTTGCATCATAAATAATAAATTAGTCTGATTTACCAACGATTGTTCCCAACGCACGCATATCTGATATTTTTTTTTTATGTATTTGGGGCTAAATCTTTGCAAAGTTAGAAACTTAAATGGATTCTCTCCATTTTTATTTATTTTATTTTTTTTTAGAGGAAACCTTTCACCATGTTTTCCCTATATAAATTATTTCTACCAAGTTTTAGACCTCTTTTATAGCACCAACTCCTGTATGAGAGGCCGGCAGCTCCACATAACTAGGAAGACGCATTTTATAATTGTCCTGCGCCATTTGCTAATTGGCACCGAGGAGTCCGATGGGCGTCTCTGAACCGTGCTCCGTGCCTCCTCTGTGCCTGCAGTAGCCGCGTCTCCTGCAGCCCGTTCAACCAGGGCCAACATATCATTGGTGCAACCTCTGCAGCCTCACAGGGGCCCAAGAGACAATGGGGCCACTACCACCTCAGTTGTGCATTATGGTGAGATGTTTGGCTGCAAAGGGCCCATATATTGTTTTTTGCACAGGGACCTTTACTGTCTGTGTCCACCAGTGTGTTCAACTCTTGCGCCTGCGCTGTAGGAACAAGATTTACGCAGGCGCAACTGACTGTGTGGACGATGTAGGAAATATAATCCACCTCAATTAAGTAGAGGCGGCGACTATTTACACTGAAGAGACACCAGGAGATGCCCAAGGTCAATGCTGATTAACATCAGGACAATTCTATAAAAGTTTTGTCCTACATCTGCAGGGCCAAGGTTGATGGAGTTTTCTTAAGGAAGTCTAAAAGTTGGTGGATACGTTTTTTTTCTTAATTCCTTTTTGTTTCAAGGATTCCCCAACAGAGTTTCCTTTTTCGGATCCGCCAGCAATCAATTGCAATCTGTAGAAGAGTCAGCAGTAGGTGTTTCCCGTAATTCTCCTACAGCACTCCCAGAGGAGAAATGAAGTATTACACAGTTCTCATTCAAATCAATGGATATGCAGGGTCCTCCAAAATAAGTTATTCTTAGATTTGACTTCCTTTAAGAGTTCTAGAGTCTTCATACAATCATTAATAAGTATAGCCTCTTTTTTTCTGTACTTTTTATACTCCAGCAATGCAATTATCCAACTTCAAATGGCCAAAATTGAGTGCATGGCATAAACTACAAGGGAATAATGTCCTTTTATCATGGTCTCGTTAAGAACCTACGCTTGGCGCTGTCCTGGTAACAGTTCCTGAGCTGTGCTCTCATGGTGGTGGGCGTATGTGGGCGCACACTTAGGAGTAATATTGTACATAAGTACAGATAATGATGAAAGGAGCTGTAGGGTCATCGGGTGCCGTCAACAGCAAGAGAAAATTGTCTGCGGTGACGAGAGCTCGCAGTGGCTGTAATAAAATTTGTACTGCAATGTAATTCACATATTAATCAATCGATGGTTTCGGGATATTTGTTTTTCCCAGCCGAATAAGTAAATGTTACATTAAATGCATAAATAATTTATAGATACATTTTAGGCAGGGCTTAAAAAAGTTGTCAATGTGTTAGGTCTCCATGTTGATTAATTATATACTTGCTGTGATCTGTTGGAAAACTTGGAAGCAAGTATTTCATTTTCCTACAGCACCCCCACAGGTGGAGTAAAGTATTACATAACTTTCAATTAAATCAATGGTTTGTCCTAAAAATGGATGGATGTGTAAAGTCCTCCGGACACATTTTGTTATTTCTTTCCGCTTACTTTAAAAGGAGAAAAAAAACTTTTTTGACTTTTTTTTTTTAAGAGATCCTTTAAAATAATCGAGTTACACAGGCGTCCTGGTAAGATGTGACCCCTGGGTTGTAATTTTTTACGTGCTTGTCTCTGGAGATACACACATAACTTGCCCATTTAATTGGCATAGATACATAAATCCTACATTCTCAGAGTTAAAGGGAATCTGTCATCAGGATTTTTCCACCTAATCTGAAAGCAGTATAATGTAGAGGCAGAGACCGATTCCAGTGATGTGTCACTTACTGGGCTACTTGCTTTTTAGTTTTGATAAAATCGCAGTTTTATCAGCAGGAGATTATCACTAGAGGACTAGTAAACCTGCTGCCATGTAGTCCTCCATATTCATGAACTGTGTATAACCCAGCCCCTATCACTGCTTTTTGCCTATGCACAGTGAACACAGCTGCCAATTAGCAGTGTGGGCTGGGTTTAAACACCTCTCAGCTTTCAGAGAACTGGTTGAGAAAACTTTTATCAAAACAAGCAGCCCAGTAAGTGATACATCACTGGAATCAGGATCTCTGTCCCTACATCAGATAGGGTGATAAAAACCTGCTGAAAGATTCCCAGGATGTGAAAATCTTAGCAATTAGTGCACATAATGGTAGAAAGGTGTATATTCTGCGGTTTTCCATAATAGTAATGTAGCAGAGCTGAATTTGTCACTTGCTCGTAACGCTCAGCCACCTTTTGTAAGTGCATCAATTCTCTGCCTTTTCCGGCTGCTGATAGTGAGATCAATACTGATTAGATGATTGCTGGACGTGTAGGCGAATGCATTAGCTGTGTACACTCCTGATATGTCCATATGAGAATCAATACATAAGACGCTGCTGCATCCTCAGACCTCCATGATCCCATCAGAGGGACCCCCGGAATCTGCTCTCCACATATGGGGCAGACGGAGCTGCTGCACCCCAATAGGGTCCATCATCTCTGCACCCACAATAGTTAAGCCTTTCATCACAGTCATCGATAAGTTTGGTAATATGGCACAATGGTTGACCTGTTATGGTCGACTCGACTTTACCAGGGAATGGAAGTACAGCGACGCTCCCCACTTTATGTATGTTTGCATTAGGATTTAACCTTTGTCCATTTTTACTTACAAGATGCAAGAGAAAAAAAAAAAGCAAACAATGCTCAGATCCTTCTACAGCTCACAAAGCCGGTGATTGGCAGGTTATAAGGAAGAGACTGACAGAAAAATAAAGATTAGACTCAGGGATCCTCCGATGTCCGTTCACTTAAGTATTGACAAATGTGGAAAAATGTCCACTGACAAAAGAGCAGTGGAAAAAAAAAGAGCAGGAGGGAGGAAGAATTATGCATTCACCTTTTTGTGTTTAGAAACTGAGAGTTACCGTAATCGCTTGGTAGAGATTTGTTTTCAGCGATGATGGAGTTAGAGTGGCGTTAGAGTGGCGTTAGAGTGGCGTTAGAGTGGAGTTAGAGTGGCGTTAGAGTGGCGTTAGAGTGGAGTTAGAGTGGCGTTAGAGTGGCGTTAGAGTGGCGTTAGAGTGGCGTTAGAGTGGCGTTAGAGTGGCGTTAGAGTGGCGTTAGTGGCGTTAGAGTGGCGTTAGAGTGGCGTTAGAGTGGCGTTAGAGTGGCGTTAGAGTGGCGTTAGTGGCGTTAGAGTGGCGTTAGAGTGGCGTTAGAATGGAGCCTTTTGTGTTTATTACTACAATGAATCATTTTGGCTAAACAATAAAACGTGAAAGTCAAACGAGCTGAATTCTTTTTATAAGCACGGTGTGATCCCGAGACAGGAGAAATGTTACGTAGCATCTGTGATACATCTACACAAGAGGGGACAGCTATGAGGAGGGGAATAGTGTCAGCGGATGGATAGATATTGGATACATACACACGTGGTCAAAATTGTCGGTACCCCTCGTTTAATGCCAGAAAAACCCACAATGGTCACAGAAATAACTTGAATCTGACAAAAGTAATAATAAATAAAAGATCTATGAAATTGAGCAAATGAAAGTCAGACATTGCTTTTCAATCATGCTGCCACAGAATTAAAAAAAAACAAAACTCATGAAATAGGCCTGGACAGAAGTGATGGTACCCCTGAAAACAATGTGACATAAAGGACATGTTAAATTGCGGTGTGTCCACTAACGAGCATCACAGGTGTCTACAATCCTGGAATCAGTGCGTGGCCGGTTTATAGGGCTACAGATCCTCACTGTGCAGTGTAGTGACACGGTGTGTATCACACTCAACATGGACCAGAGGAAGCGAAGGAAAGAGTTGTCTCAGGAGGTTAGAGAGAAAATTATACACAAACATGTTAAAGGTAAAAGTTATAAGACCATCTCCAAGCAGCTTGATGTTCCTGTGACTACAGTTTCACATATTATGCAGAACTTTATGATCCATGGGACTGTAGCCGACCTCCCTGGACGTGGCCTCAGGAGGAAAATTGATGACAAATCAAAGAGACGGATAATACGAGTGGTAACAAAAGAGCCCAGATAAACTACTAAACCGATTAAAGGTGAACTTCAAGCTCAAGGAACATCAGTGTCAGATCGTACCATCCGTCGTTGTATGAGCCAAAGTGGACTTCATGGATGACGACCAAGGAGGACACCATTGTTGAGAAAAAAATCATAAAAAAGCCAGACTGGAATAATGCCAAACTACATGTTGACAAGCCACAAAGCTTCTGGGAGAATGTCCTATGGACAGATGAGACAAAAATGGAACTTTTTGGCAAGGCACATCAACTCTACATTCACAGATGGAAAAATGAAGCCTATCAAGAAAAGAACACTGTCCCTACTGTGAAACATGGAGGAGGCTCTGTTATGTTCTGGGGCTGCTTTCTGCATCTGGCACAGGGTGTATAGAATCTGTGCAGGGTACAATGAAATCTCAAGACTATCAAGGGATTCCAGAGAGAATTGTGCTGCCCAGTGTCAGAAAGCTTGGTCTCAGTCGCAAGTCATGGGTCTTGTAACAGGGTAATGACTAGTGATGAGCGAATATACTCGTTACTCAAGATTTCCCGAGCACGCTCGGGGGTCCTCCGAGTATTTTTTAGTGCTCGGAGATTTAGTTTTCATCACCGCAGCTGAATGATTTACATCTGTTAGCCAGCATAACTACTGTACATGGGGGGATTCCCTAGCAACCAGGCAACCCCCACATGTACTTATGCTGGCACAGATGTAAATCATTCAGCTGCGGCGAAGAAAACTAAATCTCCGAGCACTAAAAAATACTCGGAGGACCCCCGAGCATGCTGGAGAAATCTTGAGTAACAAGTATATTCGCTCATCACTAGTAATGACCCAAAACACATAGCTACAAACACCCAAGAATGGCGAAAAGGAAAAATTGGACAATTCTCAAGTGGCCTTCTATGAGCCCCGACCTAAATACTATTGAGCATCTTTGGAAAGAGCTGTAACATGCCGTCTGGAAAAGGCCACCTTCAGACACGAGACAACTGGGAAAAGCAACTTTTATTTGATCATTTTCATACATTTTTTATTTATTATTACTTTTGTCAGATTCAAGTTATTTCTGTGACCATTGTGGTTTTTTTCTGTCATTAAATGAGGGGTACCGACAATTTTGACCACGTGTGTAGATATTAGATAGATAGATATTAGATAGATGGATGGATAGATAAAAAAGCATCGAGCAGCCCTGTCGGACATCTAGCTTGTAATTAGGATTTCTTCTAATCACAATTAGGAGCTCGATGTCCGGCTGTTCTTTAAGGGAAACTTGTGGCAATATTGTTAGAGGTGATCGCTTGTGGAACTACTGGTCTCAGCAGGAATTATAGCAACATCATTGATTGAACACACCGATGCTGAAATTCTTAGAGATGCCTCCAAATTCTTGTAGAAATTCTTCCCCGGAGAGCGGGAGATGTTATATCTGCAAAGTGGGGAGTAAGCCCCATATTAATGTGTATGGATGTAGAATGGGAGGTGAGAGACGCTCCTGTGTTGTAATGTGGGGGGCACATACTGTACTTTATCCATATAGTGTAATGTGGGGGGCACATACTGTACTTTGTCCATATAGTGTAATGTGGGGGGCACATACTGTACTTTGTCCATATAGTGTAATGTGGGGGGCACATACTGTACTTTGTCCATATAGTGTAATGTGGGGGGCACATACTGTACTTTGTCCATATAGTGTAATGTGGGGGGCACATACTGTACTTTGTCCATATAGTGTAATGTGGGGGGCACATACTGTACTTTGTCCATATAGTGTAATGTGGGGGGCACATACTGTACTTTGTCCATATAGTTTAATGTGGGGGGCACATACTGTACTTTATCCATATAGTGTAATGTGGGGGGCACATACTGTACTTTGTCCATATAGCGAAATGTGGGGGACACTTACTTTGTCCATATAGTGAAATGTGGGGGCACATACTTTATCCATATAGTGTAATGTGGGGGGCACATACTTTATCCATATAGTGTAATGTGGGAGGCACATACTTTGTCCATATAGTGTAATGTGGGGGGCACCTACTGTACTTTGTCCATATAGTGTAATTTGGGGGACACATACTGTACTTTATCCATATAGTGTAATGTGGGGGGCACATACTGTACTTTGTCCATATAGTGTAATGTGGGGGGCACATACTGTACTTTGTCCATATAGTGTAATGTGGGGGGCACATACTGTACTTTGTCCATATAGTGTAATGTGGGGGCACATACTGTACTTTGTCCATATAGCGAAATGTGGGGGACACATACTGTACTTTGTCCATATAGTGTAATGTGGGGGGCACATACTGTACTTTGTCCATATAGCGAAATGTGGGGGACACATACTGTACTTTGTCCATATAGTGTAATGTGGGGGGCACATACTGTACTTTGTCCATATAGTGTAATGTGGGGGGCACATACTGTACTTTGTCCATATAGTGTAATGTGGGGGGCACATACTGTACTTTGTCCATATAGTGTAATGTGGGGGGCACATACTGTACTTTGTCCATATAGTGTAATGTGGGGGGCACATACTTTGTCCATATAGTGTAATGTGGGGGGCACATACTGTACTTTGTCCATATAGTTTAATGTGGGGGGCACATACTGTACTTTGTCCATATAGTGTAATGTGGGGGGCACATACTGTACTTTGTCCATATAGTGTAATGTGGGGGGCACATACTGTACTTTGTCCATATAGTTTAATGTGGGGGGCACATACTGTACTTTGTCCATATAGTGTAATGTGGGGGCACATACTGTACTTTATCCATATAGTTTAATGTGGGGGGCACATACTGTACTTTGTCCATATAGTTTAATGTGGGGGGCACATACTGTACTTTGTCCATATAGTGTAATGTGGGGGCACATACTGTACTTTATCCATATAGTTTAATGTGGGGGGCACATACTGTACTTTGTCCATATAGTTTAATGTGGGGGGCACATACTGTACTTTGTCCATATAGCGAAATGTGGGGGACACATACTTTGTCCATATAGTGTAATGTGGGGGGCACATACTTTGTCCATATAGTGTAATGTGGGGGGCACATACTTTGTCTACATAGTGTAATGTGGGGGGCACATACTTTGTCCATATAGTGTAATGTGGGGGGCACATACTTTGCCCATATAGTGTAATGTGGGGGGCACATACTGTACTTTGTCCATATAGTTTAATGTGGGGGCACATACTGTACTTTATCCATATAGTGTAATGTGGGGGCACATACTGTACTTTATCCATATAGTGTAATGTGGGGGCACATACTGTACTTTGTCCATATAGTTTAATGTGGGGGGCACATACTGTACTTTATCCATATAGTGTATTGTGGGGGGCACATACTTTGTCCATATATTATAATGTGGGGGACACATACTTTGTCCATATAGTGTAATGTGGGGGGCACATACTTTGTCCATATAGTGTAATGTGGGGGGCACATACTGTACTTTATCCATATAGTTTAATGTGGGGGCACATACTGTACTTTGTCCATATAGTTTAATGTGGGGGGGGGGGCACATACTGTACTTTATCCATATAGTGTATTGTGGGGGGCACATACTTTGTCCATATAGTATAATGTGGGGGACACATACTTTGTCCATAAAGTGTATAATGTGGGGGACACATACTTTGTCCATATAGTGTAATGTGGGGGGCACATACTTTGTCCATATACTGTAATGTGGGGGGCACATACTTTGTCCATATAGTGTAATGTGGGGGGCACATACTGTACTTTGTCCATATAGTGTAATGTGGGGGGCACATACTGTACTTTGTCCATCTAGTGTAATGTGGGGGGCACATACTTTGTCCATATAGTGTAATGTGGGGGGCACATACTGTACTTTGTCCATATAGTGTAATGTGGGGGGCACATACTGTACTTTGTCCATCTAGTGTAATGTGGGGGGCACATACTGTACTTTGTCCATCTAGTGTAATGTGGGGGGCACATACTTTGTCCATATAGTGTAATGTGGGGGGCACATACTGTACTTTGTCCATCTAGTGTAATGTGGGGGGCACATACTTTGTCCATATAGTGTAATGTGGGGGGCACATACTTTGTCCATATAGTGTAATGTGGGGGGCACATACTGTACTTTGTCCATCTAGTGTAATGTGGGGGGGCACATACTTTGTCCATATAGTGTAATGTGGGGGGCACATACTGTACTTTGTCCATCTAGTGTAATGTGGGGGACACATACTTTGTCCATGTACTGAATATTATACCGCCAGACTGTACTCAGGGGAGATTGCTCAGTACGGTGGATCGTCCCTGCTTGGTTTTTCCTGTTATTTCGGGTTGGATCGGCACCGCCTGGATCTGTTTTTGGCCTCCATAGAAGACATGCTGTGTGTGTAGATACCATGTGATCCGTAGGTAACAGACAATATTGAGTTTTTGGGATCTGACTCTTAGGGTACCGTCACACAGTGCAATTTTGATCGCTACGACGGCACGATTCGTGACGTTCGAGCGATGTAGTTACGATATCGCAGTGTCTGACACGCTCCTGCGATCAGGGACCCCGCTGAGAATCGTACGTCGTAGCAGATCATTTGAAACTTTCTTTCGTCGTCTAGTGTCCCGCTGTGACGGCATGATCGCATGGTGTAACAGATATCGTATACGATGTGCGCATAGTAACCAACGGCTTCTACATCGCACATACGTCATGAAATTATCGCTCCAGCGTCGTACATTGCAAAGTGTGACAGCAGTCTACGACGCTGGAGCGATATTGTTACGATGCTGGAGCGTCACGGATCGTGCCGTCGTAGCGATCAAAATGCCACTGTGTGACGGTACCCTAAGTCACTTCCCTCTGGCGCTGGTTCCCGTCTTTGTGATAAGTACATATTATCTTTCTTACGTGTTTGCACACTTGATTTCACCGCAGATAATATATTTCTGGCCCATTAGTAAAGCCGATCTGTTCTTCCCAAGCCAATCCTGGGCAAACAGGTGCCGGTGTGCGGCCTGTACTGTACGCCCTAAGTGCTGACATCGGTAATGAGCGGCGGCACTCCAGATCAGTCTCCATCTACCGGCAGCCAGAGAGCCGCGGTCCGTCAGCCCAGTATGAGACGCACAATGTACCTCACCTCAAGTAAAGAAACCACAATGCAAAAATCTTGCTTATGAAATATCTGTCTTGTGTACACAGCTCCTATGCAGACCTATGTGTCTCCGTGGTTACAGACTAAAAACAATGATTCCCAGATGATAAATTAATCCTATGGGAGAGGTGGGATTTGCACGCCCGAGAAAATCCTCCATTCACTTTTATCTCAAGAAAACAAAGAATGTAAAGCTGTTTTCTAGTTCCGGAAACCCCCTGCTAACAAAGCAAACTCTGCTCTACTCACCCTCCCTGGGTCCAGTGTTAAGTCTTCACTGCTGCTCCCAGTGCCTGTTATTGTCTGCAATCAACAGCACTGCAGCCAATCACTGAGCCCCGCAGCTCTGTCAGCGTTGATGGGACGAGCCGCTGAGAGCCCACTGATTGACTGCAGCGCTGTCAGTGCTCATTTGTCATTGATTACAATCGTTTTCCTGTTTCACAATAACCCCTCTCACTCCAGCTAGACTTTGTTTTAAAGAAATAAAATTTGCTTTGCACCCCGTACCCTGGTCCATCTCTCAGTCTCCATCATTGCTCCCGGTATCTGTTATTGTCTGCAGCGCTGACGTCATGACAGTAGTTCTGCAGACAATCACTGAGTTCAGAGCCTCTGAGTGGCTCATGCCTTTAACTCGGGCAGATGCTAAAGTCACTGATTGGCTGCAGCGCTTTTTAGGTGACATCAGATCTGCAGACAATAACAGACACCAGGAGCTACGGTGGAGATTTAGCTTTGGACCAGAGGAGGGTGAATAGATCTTTTTTCTTTGTTTTTTTTTAAATAAACTTCCGCCTGGGAACCAGGTTTGCTGATGACGGATCTTGGATTATGTTTATTCTGAGTTTTTTGAGACGTTTAAAAGAAAAAAGTTTTTCAAGCGGATGTCAATTCACGAAATGCTCTTTTGTGGGGGAGTTTTTTTTTTTATCAGTTTTTCTTTTTATCAATCAGCATTGAAGAAATTGATTCCCCATAGAAATTAAATGTTTTCCAAGCTGAGTAGAACTTTCTGCAGTCTATTTATGTCAATTTGTGACAGTGCGCAGTGGGCACACAGACAGGACTCCGCTCTACGTCCACCGCGAGTGGGTGATCCCGTGCCATCTAGATTGTTATCTGCTTCTTCCGACAGCGCTACTGAAAGAAGCGGATGAGAATCTAGTTGGCGCATGACGAAGACAATGAAAATCACATATTTGCAGCCCACCCGTTCTGCAGATAGAGGGGAATCCTGACTGTGTATGTATTGCGCACTGTAACTGTTTGGCAATCTCTGTCACACAGATTCACTGCAAAAATTTCTGCTCACCTTGGAAAATCCCTTTAAGAAGATGAGTTATCCAAGTTTTTTTAAGCGTTTTTTTTTAGAAGGATTTTGGAGCTGCAAAGTAACTTAAAGGTTCAAAAGAGGAAAAAAACACAAAAAAAGTAAAATCCTTGATGACTGTTTTCATGCCGCAACAGATTTTTTCTACACCGCACATCAAGTTTGAGAGCCATATAAATGATGATAAAGCAGACAAGTTATCAAAGTTATATTTCCGAAATGTCACTTTTTATGTCTCGTCATCTTATTTCTCGCAGAATATTGATTCACAATGAGACGGATCCTGTGATGTCAGGTGACGCCTCATTAGCGGCCCAATTATACTTGTATTTTAAATGGCGTTGACATTTCTTCAGATACAAACAGGATCTTCATGTGACTCGATGTTTGCTAAATTTACAAGATAATTTCAACGTGCAAAAGATTGTGCAGGCTACCTCTGCAGCTCCTGTATTTGCCTTGGGGGCAGTAAAAAGCTCTCATAACTTCAGTTCACATAAAACTGTCATATAGTGCCAAGATAATATACCCAAATATAGACAAAAAAGCAGTATTCAAATAATTCCAATATATGTTACCAAAAAATATGTAGAATACAAATAATTTCACCATTTAGTGCTAAAATAATATGCGGCATTGTCAAAATACTGCCAAATAGTAGGCAAATAATATGCAGTAGTAAAATATCATCCTATTATTTCCCATATAATATGCAGTGTTCAAATAATATCACAATGTAATTTTCCACTAATATCTAATATACTGCCATTTAGTGGCCAAATAATATACAGTAGTAAAGTAATGCCATCATACCGCATCCAATTAATAGACCTTAGTCAAATAATACCACAATATAGTGTAGATGTAATATTCAGAATTGAAACAATACTAACATATAGTGTCCTTATAATATGCAATATTGAAATAATGCTAACATATAATGTCCATATAATATTCAATATTGAAATAATACTAATATATAGTGTCCATATAATTTGCAGTGTTAAAATATTTCCACTATATATTACCAAAACAATATGTAGAATTCAAATAACACCACCATATAGTGCCCAAATTATATATAGTATTGGCATAATACTGCCATATAATAGCCAAAAAAATGTAGCAGTAAAATAATGCCATCATACAACATCCGCATAAGATGCAGTAGTCAAATAATATCACCATATAGTGGCCACGTAATATTCAGTTTTTAGATAACAATGCTACAGTGCCAAAATAATATACAGCTTTCAGATTGGAAGTTTATGAAAACGAATGTTTAGGGGCGATCTTATTACAATGTACAAATATATGAGGGGACAGTACAGAGATCTTTCTAATGAGCTTTTGAGCATCGGGGCCTTTGATGGGGACAAGGGGGACATCCTCTACATCTAGAGGAGTGAAGGTTTAATCATAAACTCAGATTCTCTACTGTAAGAGCAGTGAGACTATGGATTCTCTACTATAAGAGCAATGAGACTATGGATTCTCTACTGTAAGAGCAGTGAGACTATGGATTCTCTACTATAAGAGCAATGAGACTATGGATTCTCTACTGTAAGAGCAGTGAGACTATAGATTCTCTACTATAAGAGCAATGAGACTATAGATTCTCTACTGTAAGAGCAGTGAGACTATGGATTCTCTACTGAAAGAGCAGTGAGACTATGGATTCTCTACTGAAAGAGCAGTGAGACTATGGATTCTCTACTGTAAGAGCAATGAGACTATGTTTCTGCCACATGATGCTGTAATGTTTGATTCCTGACAAAGTTCAAGAGGGGTCTGGATGCCTTTCTTGATAAATTTAATATTGCAGGTTATGGTCACTAGATTTTGTGCTGGATCGTTGATCCTGGGAACCAGTGTCATTGCCATATGGAGTTCTGAAGGAATTTTTCCCCTAATATGGAGCTACAGGTACTTCTCACAAAATTAGAATATCATCAAAAAGTTAATTTATTTCAGCTCTTCAATACAAAAAGTGAATCTCATATATTCTATAGAGTAATTACAGAGTGATCTATTTCATGTGTTTATTTATGTTAATGTTGATGATTATGGCTTACAGCCAATGCAAACCCAAAAGTCATTATCTCAGTAAATTAGAATACTTTATAACACCAGCTTGAAAAATGATAAATGATTTCAAAATCGGAAATCTTGGTCTACTGAAATGTATGTTCAGTGTTGTGAATTCTGTGGTCATGCTCCCTCCTGTGGTCATGAGTGGTACTTCGGCTGGTTCTGTCTATGAGCTTCCTCTGGTGGATGTGAGTGGGGCTGCGGCTTCTGAGTTTCCTTCCTCAGGTGACGAGGTTAAGTCGTTAGGTGCTGCTCTATTTAACTCCACCTAGTTCTTTGTTCCTGGCCTCCAGTCAATGTTCCAGTATTGGTCTTGCTTTCTCCTGGATCGTTCTTGTGGCCTGTCTGCCCTGCATGAGCTAAGTTTTGCTTGTGTTACTTTTGTTTGCTATATTTTTTGTCCAGCTTGCTATATTGGTTTTTCTTGCTTGCTGGAAGCTCTGAGATGCAGAGGGAGCACCTCCGTACCGTTAGTCGGTGCGGAGGGTCTTTTTGCCCCTCTGCGTGGTTGTTTGTAGGTTTTTGTGCTGACCGCAAAGCTATCTTTCCTATCCTCGGTCTATTCAGTAAGTCGGGCCTCACTTTGCTAAAATCTATTTCATCTCTTTGTTTGTATTTTCATCTTAACTTACAGTCATTATATGTGGGGGGCTGCCTTTTCCTTTGGGGAATTTCTCTGAGGCAAGGTAGGCTTATTTTTCTATCTTCAGGGCTAGCTAGTTTCTCAGGCTGTGCCGAGTTGCATAGGGAGCGTTAGGCGCAATCCACGGCTACCTCTAGTGTGGTATGATAGGATTAGGGATTGCGGTCAGCAGAGTTCCCACGTCTCAGAGCTCGTCCTATGTTAGTAACTATCAGGTCACTTTGTGTGCTCTTAACCACTAGGTCCATTGTGGTTCTGAATCACCTGTTCATAACAGTTCAGTAAATGCCCTCAATACTTGGTCGGGGCTCCTTTTGCATCAATGCGGCATGGCATGGAGGCGATCAGCATGTGGCATTGCTGAGGGGTCATGGAAGCCTAGGTTGCTTTCATAGCAGCCTTCAGCTCGTCTGCATTGTTGGGTCTGTTGTCTCTCATCTTACTCTTGACAATACTCCATAGATTCTCTACGGGGATAAGGTCAGGCGAGTTTGCTGCCAATCAAGCACAGTGATACTGTTGTTTGTAAACCAGGTATTGGCCCTTTTTGCAGTGTGGACAGGGGCCAAGTCCTGCTGGAGAATGACATTTCCATCTCCAAAAAGCTTGTCGGCAGAGGGAAGCATGAAGGGCTCTCAAATGTCCTGGTAGACAGCTGCGCTGACTTTGTTCTTGATAAAACACAGTGGACCTACACCAGCAGATGACATGACTCCCCAAACCATCACTGATTGTGGAAACTTCACACTAGACCTCCAGCAGCTTGGATTGTGGCCTCCACTCTTCCTCCAGACTCTGGGACCTTGATTACCAAATGAAATGCAAAATATACTTTCATCTGAAGACAACATCTTGGACCACTGACAACAGTCCAGTTCTTTTTCTCCTTGGCCCAGGTAAGACGCTTCTGGCGTTGTCTATTGGTCATGAGTGGCTGACACAAGGAATGCGACACTTGTAGCCCATGTCCTGGATACGTCTGTGAGTGGTGACTCTTGAAGCAATGACTCCAGCAGCAGACCACTCCTTGTGAATCTCCCACACAAGTTGCATGACCTTTTCTTAACAATCCTTTCAAGGCTGCGGTTATCCCGGTTGCTTGTGCACCTTTTTCTACCACACTTTTTCCTTTCACTCAACTTTCCATTAATATGCTTGGATACAGCACTCTGAACAGCCGGCTTCTCTAGCAATGACCTTTTGTGGCTTCCCCTCCTTGTGGAGTGTGTCAGTGACTGCCTTCTGGACATCTGTCAGGTCAGTAGTCTTCCCCATGATTGTGGAGCTACTGAAACAGACTAAAGGACCTTTTTACATGCTTAGAAAGCCTTTGCTTCCTGGGCTTCCATAACCCCTCAGCAGTGCCACAGGCTGATCGCCTCCATGCCACGCCGCATTGACGCAGCAATTGGTGGAAAAGGAGCCCGGACCAAGTGTTGAATGCATTTACTGAACATACAGTTCAGTAGACCAACATTTCCGATTTTGAAATCATTTATCATTTTTCAAGCTGGTGTTATAAAGTATTCTAATTTACTGAGATAATGACTTTTGGGTTTTCATTGACTGTAAACCATAATCATCAACATTAACAGAAATAAACACATGAAATAGATCACTCTGGTTGTAATGACTCTATATAATATATGGGTTTCACTTTTTGTATTGAAGAACGGAAATAAATTAACTTTTTGATTACATTCTAATTTTGTGAGAAGCTCCTGTATTAATGTCTTGGGCTTTTTTTCCTTCCTCTGGATTAACATGTTAGGCTATAGGTTGAACTCGATGGACTTACGTCTACCTTCAACCTTATACCTATGAAACTATGAAAGCTAGTACCAACATATAGTGCCCAAATAATAACCAAAATTCAAATAATACTGACAATTAGAGGTGAGATAATATGCAGTATTCAAATACAACCACATAGTGACCCAAAAATATCCAGTATTCAAGCAATACTGCTACTCTATGTGTGGCTCAGATAATATACAGTATTTACATACCACCAAATAGTGACCAGAAAATATGCAGTGTTCAAATAATACTGCCAAATGGTGCCTACAAATATGTTGTAGTAAAAAAATACCGCCATATACCGTAGTTCTCAAGTAATAATACAGTTTTATTTCCGTATTATACCAATAGCACTAAGTAATACTTGGTCAATGTAGTTTACTTGTAAAGTTTCCATTATTGGGAGCCCCTCACAAAATGGGGGGGCCCTGGGTATTTGCCAAGTTTGCAACCCTGTGGCCAACTAATAGAGGTCGTGTTTGGTTTGGATGACTAAACAATTAACGGCGTAATATGTGTATGTCTGGGCTGTCAGTGATCTGCGGCTCATCCTGCACTGACCCTTGTTTACCAACGGCTGGAAAACTCAGAAATACCAGAAGACTGATGTACAGTAACATTACCCTGATCTCTGGAGTGTCACACTGTGCAGTTATGAAAACTGGGCAAACTGGTTTTACTGGTGTTATTATTATACAGGAATGAGGAATATGACACACCCCTATATCCCGTGTGTGCAGGGTGAGGGCCCGACCGCAGCACCACTAGGCGGTATATACTACCGTTACCATATAACACCCAGGCCTTGGCTGCCAATTATAGACAAAGGCATGAGGAGGCGTAGGAGGTGACAGTTCAGGTGGCAGTGCCCCATTCTGCTATCTGGTATGACACATCACAGCTGCCGGTGTTCACACACACCCTGCGCAGCGCACCGCCTCTGTGACGTGTCACCAGGACAGACTGTGCAGCGACGGAGCGCAGCTGGGATTACTGCAGTGTCAGTGTTTACAGCAGACATCCTTCTAGGACTGCGACACATAGCACCACGGACCGTGATAATATGGCCATCTCATTGCTGCACGTTCTGCTCAAAACCGTCCACCCGATTATTTGTTCTAGGGTCTTAAGATACATTTTTCGGTTTATTTCGAAATTAATATTTGCAACTTGGAGGGCGGTGGCGACCAAGAGACTTCGGCCACACAGTGGACGTGGCTTGTGCTGTTGTGTGATATTGTTCCATTTTCCTGCCCCCAAAAAGAATGAGCACTTATCACTGGCATTTCATTTTTCAAATTTTTCAACAAGCTTCAGACACATTCCACAAATATCTACATTTTTAACTTGTGTAAATGTCCTAGTTCTGCTGAATCCGGCGATGTTCTCCTTTTGTTTCTGCGCCTCTCCTTTCCTGAGATATGGCCCCGTTTTCCCTTGTATATAAATCTATTCTTGTTAGACAACTAGGCGTGGTCAGCAAGAAGACGTCCCAGAAAAGAGATGAGGATTGCGCCCACTTGGCTAAATAGTCTAAACTTACATACAGGGAATAAGAGGCCGTATCTCAGGAACGGAGAGGCGCAGGAACAAAAGGAAAACATCGTCAGAATCAGGAGAACAGCGACATTTACACCAGGTAAAATATATTTACAGTTTTATGAAAACCTGTTTTTTTAACCCCTTCCCAACTTGTGATGTAATAGTTCAACACATGCTTAGGTGCCAGTGTATGTTGCAGGCTCAGGAGCTGAGCAGGCATGATACCTGAGGAGGTGCCAGCTGTGGAAGACTACTGACATTTTCCTGTATAATGGAGAAATCTCAACTCGCCGCGCTTTAATTATTGAAATGCCGCAGTCTATCGCTGACCGTGACATTTAAATGATGAGATTGGCAATGTGCATCTGCACCGGCTCCCGTTGGACCCCAACAATATGATCATGGGATGCCTATGTGTTATCATTGCAGCTAGGAGAGTGCCGAAGACCCCCATCACTGCCATCTTAGTCCTCCTGTGAAGCACAGCCCGTGGCTGAGCTTCATAGGAGAACGTCATGTCAGCAATATGTTGCAACACTACCATATAAATTAGTATTGCAGTATGTAGAAGAACCAATCAGATGCAGGCTCAAGTCCCACAGGGGGACTAAAAATAAAATATAGTAACAGATAGAAAAAATAAAAGTTTAAAAAAATCTATGACTTATTACACATTTCCTTCTTAATTATAAAGGAATGTAAAAATAATCATATTGGTATCATCACATCTGTAATAGTGCCATCTATCAAGTTATAACATTTATTAGCCCCTACAGTAAATGCCATTTTTTGGTCACCACATTTCCTTAAAATATTTCAGTACCCCAAAATTACAGCAATAAAAATATAGTCTTGCCAAGCAAAAAAGAATGCCAGAGGTTCATTCACAGCAAAATAGAAAATTACGCGTCTCAGAAAATGGCGATAAACCAATATATATATATTTTTTTGCAAATATTTGGCAAATATATATATATATATATATATATATATATATATATATATATGTGTGTGTATATATATATATTTATATATATATAACACAATACATGTTTGGTTCGTATCACAATAACTGTGCTGACATGGGAAAGCATATTGTCATTTAATTTTTTACAATGAACATTCCGAAAACAAAATCCAAAACCAAAAACAATGGCAGAATTATGTTTTTATACCTTTTCATCACATTTTTAATTTTGTCCCTTTTTTCAGTGCATAATATGGTAAAATGGTATGGTAAACAATGTGACAGCTCAACTCCTCCCTCTCCCTTCACAATCACCGTTGCACACGCTCATTAGTTGCTTCAATCTAAAGTGTAGGGTTTGGATCAGTCTGTTGCTGCTAATGTGCATGTCAATTTCCTGAAACAACAGGAAATACGAGTCTAAAAAAAAAATCCCTGGTGGCCATCCATTGTGAAAATTGCAAGATTTTACATTTTTATTTTAACACAGATCGTGATAAGGAAAAAAATAAAACATTGCTAAAATAATAACAAAAAATAATTTAAGACAAAAATCTCTTGCAACAATAAATAATTTTCTATGTCATATTTCTCTGAGCGCTTTGAGAATCTTTTCTCCAAGATTTACAGAAATGAGCTGATAATTTACTAATATCAGCATTAATGGTATGTGTGACACAAACCGATGTTCCCACTTATGCACGGCGTGACTAATTATATTACACAGTGTCAGTGATGCTGGGAGTAAGGTGGCCGGGGCAGGACAAAGCAGGTGATATTATTCTGTCCCATTTCTAGCATGACTTCTCCATCAAAGCAGAGATTTTGTACATTCTAGACTTTATTACAAAGCTGAGATTTAAAAAAAAAAAAAAAGGTCTGAAACAGCGCCATTCTATTCTGCTGGATGTGTCTGGTATTACAGCTTAGTCCCATTCAAGTGGCACAAGGACTTTTTTTCTTGGTGTTCTTCATATCCCAGTGTCTGATACAAGTCATTGACAGTTTACAGGTCTTGTCCAGAGAGGACTAGCAACTGAGAGTCATATTTATAAAACTGTCCAAAAAAAAAAAAGAAAAACTGTCTTTGTCACTCCATAGCAGACAATCACAATGTAGCTTTAGGTAGAGAACCTTCTTCCTATGAAAAGAAGTTCTTCAGCAGCTGCGCTGTGTAATATTGTGCTTTAGCTGTTGCTGCTCAATGGTGTACAGGAACATTAACGTTTATCTTAAAAAAATAATAAAAAATAAAGAAGTGCTGCAGCAACTGAGGTGTGCATTCTAAAGAATATTGCAACCTTTTAGGCTAGTTTCACACAACCACATTTTCTCTCTTCTGGTCCGCTATGATCACACTCTGAGTGTGACCCAATTTTTTTAAGATGAGAAAATGGAAAAAAATGTTTCCATCTTCTCCGTTGTGTCAGTCCGTGATGTCATCTGAGTGAAGTCTGATTTTCTTTTCACGGACTCTTTAGATCCAAATATGGGCTGCAAATCGAGCATTCTGCGACTTTTTTGTTGGACAGGCTCTGTCCGAAGAAAAAAATCGGACACCTTGAAATTTTGCATTTAGTCTCGTTGCTTTTATGAACAGAATGGTAACAGTCAAAATAACTTCGTCATCCCCAATGTAATTGTTTTTATATCTCCTGCTGATGACGATTATCATCCTCCGTTTAACAAAGCTTACGGAATTTTTTTAATTATTGTCCATGATGTTTCCAGAATTTAAAGGGTTCCTTTGGCTATAAGTGCACCTGAGACTGCTATTATTATAATGATTGTTACTAATATGATACATATTTACAAATGTGATATGTGATTGTTACTAATATGATAGTTAAAAATATTCTGTGATTGTTACTAATATGATATACAGTAGTTACAAATATAGGTGATTGTTACTATTATAATACAGATTTACAGATATAATATGCCATTGTTTTTAATGTGATCTGTTTACAAATACAATATGGAATTGTTGCTAATATGATACAAACATTTATATATCAGCTGATATGGTCTCACCTTTGACTGTCCAGGCAGGTAAACTCGGACTTGAAGAGCTCTCTGTCAGAATGTATGACCGCACTGGATATGTTTTTGAACAACAAGTTCCAGGAGGCCCTCTCCTTCCTCCAGGCCAAGTAAGTATCACAACCTGGGCTTCATCACAAGCTCGGTTATGTTTCAGGACTACTTCACGCTCTCAGTATTTGCCTTATAGGAATGCATATTTGGATGGGTTTTTTTTATCTGTTTTCCATTTTTTATCTTCAGCTTCTTCTCCAAATATGGGAGACATGAAGGCCTTCAGTAGGTTCCCCAGCTGCCACGACAGCACCATTGGCACACCACATTCATGTTACGAGGAGACTGATGACAGTGGCGTAACTAGAGTTTGATGGGCCCCCGTGCAAAATTTGGACCTGGCCCCCCATCCCTCATGTTGATCAGAGTATGGGCCCTTGTACTGTTCTAAATCCTATAAAGATTTGTGTCCCCACTTTATCATGTTGTAAAGTCCCACTTCCTGGGCCCCTTTAATTTATATATGTCCCCATCCCGGGCTACTGGTATATATGTACCCCATCCTGCACCCCCCCCCCCTTCCCAATATATATGTCCCTCCCATCCTGGTATATATGTTCACCTTCCTGGGCCACTTCCTGGTGTATATGTCCCCCATCCTGGACCCCTTCTTGATATATATGTCCCCCATCCTGGTATATATGTCCCCCATCCTCTGATTGGCCGGTGGTGTGTATTGCGGTGCAGGGACCCGGCGGGTGTCTACACCACAATGCATTTCAGCTTAATGTGAGGCCTCGGTCTCACATCCAGCTGACATATGCGTTGCCGTCAGCGGGCCCTTTTCCCGCATGGACCCAGTCGCACCCTGTGCGACCGTGATCATTCCATCCCTTCAGATGAGGATTAGGTCCCTCATTTCCAAACTCTTACATGTCGCTGTAATGGTATCAGTGGAATCTTAGAGGTTAAGCTGCTGTGATCGGAACTTGCTCTGATCACAGCAGTTAGGCTTGGCTGCCAGCTGTATAACACAGCAGACTCCCAGGCGGTATGGAGTGAGTTCAGCTTCTGAGCCTGCTCCATACATGACGGGCACACATCTGCCTTATATGAATGGTGAAACTTGGGCAGAGTGGACCTTGTACCCAGGCATTTGCCCAGGTGCTGACACCTGCACTAAATATAATGTAACCCACCTGGTTCACTTAATACCCATCCTTGGTCCAGAAAATATCTAATATGCGTGGAATAATTAACCCTATATAAGATTTGTTCTTCAAAACTTTGTGTATTTTTTGGGGGGCGAGTTACTATTCATAAAATATGACAGGGTCATTAGCCATTTAGGACATTTTTTCCTTTTTTTGTCTGGTTTATGAAAAGTGGGCATAGAGAAGTGTAGAGGTGGAATAATATAAGATATCTGCGCCCAGTTTTTCTTAAAACTTACACATATGACAAAAGGATGTGATGGGGGCGCTATTATGCCCATGGCCCATTTTTGGAGGGATTTTATGATTTATTTTATTGTATGAAATTATGTCATCCACTTGGTCTTGTTTGTACCGGATGAAGTACTATAATAATCGATGAGTATGCTCTTTTAATTACACAGGTCCAAGGACAGTATGTACCATATTCTCACCTATGCCATCATACTGGAGATGCAAGCCATGATGACATTTGATACTCAGGACATAATGAACGCTGGGACCACTATGAAAGCGGCTCAGGCAGTATGTCAGAGGTTGGTATACAAAGTCAGCTTTGTGTGACGTATAACAGAGGAATGATGGCAAACAACAGGCGCTGCAATGAAAGAACCTGTCCAGAGAGGACCGGACTTTGAGAGTCTTTTTTGGACTTCTTGGAGAGTCTTCCTGAATAAATCAGTAGACTGCACCTCTCTGCTGACCGTGATTCAATGGCGTATTTTTTTATGTAGAGAATAATGTGACATAAATCCAGTTTCCTTTTTTTTATCATAATTTTTTGACCTTATGAATTTGCAAAATCTTTAAAAAGCTTCACAAGACTAAACATTTTTGAGGAATCAAACCTTACAAGGGTTTGGAAAATGTTCTATAAGCTAGGATTCTGTTAATTAGAAATAGGATCCTCGGGGGCGGAGTTAAAAATACTTGTGGGTTGAGCTAAGATGTTAATAACATTTATGTTATTAAATCTCTTGGGCAGGGATTTTTTTTTGTAAATAATAAATGTTATCAGGTGGACTATATATAATGAATTGGCATAATTTAGTCCTTAAACAATGTAATAGATGTGCGTATATAACGTCCAAAAAAGTAAAGGATCCAGCTTCCATATATATATATATATATATATATATATATATATATATATACAGTGCCTACAAGTAGTATTCAACCCCCTGCAGATCAGATTTAGCAGGTTTACACATTTGGAATTAACTTGGCATTGTGACATTTGGACTGTAGATCAGCCTGGAAGTGTGAAATGCACTGCAGCAAAAAAGAATGTTATTTCTTTGTTTATTTTTTTTTTTTAAATTGGGAAAAGTTTTTTCAGAGGGTCATTTATTATTCAACCCCTCAACCCACCAGAATTCTGTTTGGTTCCCCTAAAGTATTAAGAAGTAGTTCAGGCACAAAGAACAATGAGCTTCACATGTTTGGATTAATTATCTCTTTTTCCAGCCTTTTCTGACTATTTAAGACCCTCCCCAAACTTGTGAACAGCACTCAAACATGGTCAACATGGGAAAGACAAAGGAGCATTCCAAGGCCATTAGAGACAAGATCGTGGAGGGTCACAAGGCTGGCAAGGGGTACAAAACCCTTTCCAAGGAGTTGGGCCTACCTGTCTCCACTGTTGGGAGCATCATCCGGAAGTGGAAGGCTTATGGAACTACTGTTAGCCTTCCACGGCCTGGACAGCCTTTGAAAGTTTCCTCCCGTGCCGAGGCCAGGCTTGTCCGAAGAGTCAAGGCTAACCCAAGGACAACAAGGAAGGAGCTCCGGGAAGATCTCATGGCAGTGGGGACATTAGTTTCAGTCAATACCATAAGTAACGCACTCCACCGCAATGGTCTCCGTTCCAGACGAGCCCGTAAGGTACCTTTACTTTCAAAGCGTCATGTCAAGGCTCGTCTACAGTTTGCTCATGATCACTTGGAGGACTCTGAGACTGACTGGTTCAAGGTTCTCTGGTCTGATGAGACCAAGATCGAGATCTTTGGTGCCAACCACACAGGTGACGTTTGGAGACTGGATGGCACTGCATACGACCCCAAGAATACCATCCCTACAGTCAAGCATGGTGGTGGCAGCATCATGCTGTGGAGCTGTTTCTCAGACAAGGGGCCTGGCCATCTGGTCCGCATCCATGGGAAGATGGATAGCACGGCCTACCTGGAGATTTTGGCCAAGAACCTCCGCTCCTCCATCAAGGATCTTAAGATTGGTCGTCATTTCATCTTCCAACAAGACAACGACCCAAAGCACACAGCCAAGAAAACCAAGGCCTGGTTCAAGAGGCAAAAAATCAAGGTGTTGCAGTGGCCTAGTCAGTCTCCTGACCTTAACCCCTTTACCCCCAAGGGTGGTTTGCATGTTATGGACCGGGCCAATTTTTACAATTCTGACCACTGTCCCTTTATGAGGTTATAACTCTGGAACGCTTCAACGGATCCTGGTGACTCTGACATTGTTTTCTCGTGACATATTGTACTTCATGATAGTGGTAAAATTTCTTTGATATTACCTGCGTTTATTTGTGAAAAAAAAGGAAATATGGCGAAAATTTTGAAAATTTCGCAATTTTCCAAATTTGAATTTTTATGCAATTAAATCACAGAGATATGTCACACAAAATACTTAATAAGTAACATTTCCCACATGTCAACTTTACATCAGCACAATTTTGGAACCAAAATTTTTTTTTGTTAGGGAGTTATAAGGGTTAAAAGTTGACCAGCAATTTCTCATTTTTACAACACCATTTTATTTTAGGGACCACATCTCATTTGAAGTCATTTTGAGGGGTCTATATGATAGAAAATACCCAAGTGTGACACCATTCTAAAAACTGCACCCCTCAAGGTTCTCAAAACCACATTCAGGAAGTTTATTAACCCTTCAGGTGTTTCACAGGAATTTTTGGAATGTTTAAATAAAAATGAACATTTAACTTTTTTTCACAAAAAATTTACTTCAGCTCCAATTTGTTTTATTTTACCAAGGGTTACAGGAGAAAATGGACCCCAAACCTTGTTGTACAATTTGTCCTGAGTACGCCAATACCCCATAAGTGGAGGTAAACCACTGTTTGGGCGCATGACAGATCTTGGAAGCGAAGGAGCGCCATTTGACTTTTTAATGCAAAATTGACTGGAATTGATATGGGACGCCATGTTGCGTTTGGAGAGCCACTGATGTGCCTAAACATTGAAACCCCCCACAAGTGACACCATTTTGGAAAGTAGACCCCCTAAGGAACTTATCTAGAGGTGTGGTGAGCACTTTGACCCACCAAGTGCTTCACAGAAGTTTATAATGCAAAACCGTAAAAACAAAAAATCATTTTTTTTCACAAAAATTATCTTTTCGCCCCCAATTTTTTATTTTCCCAATGGTAAGAGAAGAAATTGGAACCAAAAAGTTGTTGCACAATTTGTCCTGAGTACGCTGATACCCCATATGTGGGGGTAAACCACTGTTTGGGCACATGGGAGAGCTCGGAAGGGAAGGAGCGCCGTTTGACCTTTCAATGCAAAATTGACAGGAATTGAGATGGGACGCCATGTTGCGTTTGAAGAACCACTGATGTGCCTAAACATTGAAACCCCCCACAAGTGACACCATTTTGGAAAGTAGACCCCCTAAGGAACTTATCTAGATGTGTGGTGAGCACTTTGACCCACCAAGAGCTTCACAGAAGTTTATAATGCAGAACCGTAAAAATAAAACAAAAATTTTTTCCCAGAAAAATTATTTTTTAGTCCCCAGTTTTGTATTTTCCCAAGAGTAACAGGAGAAATTGGACCCCAAAAGTTGTTGTGCAATTTGTCCTGACTGCGCTGATACCCCATATGTGGGGGGGATCCACCGTTTGGGCGCATGGGAGGGCTCGGAAGGGAAGGAGCGCCATTTGGAATGCAGACTTAGATGGAATGGTCTGCAGGCGTCACATTGCGTTTGCAGAGCCCCTAATGTACCTAAACAGTAGAAACCCCCCACAAGTGCCACATATTGGAAACTAGACCCCCCCACAAACTTATCTAGATGTGTTGTGAGAACTTTGAGCCCCCAAGTGTTTCACTACAGTTTATAACGCAGAGCCGTGAAAATAAAAAAAAAAATCCCCCCAAAATTATTTTTTAGCCCCCAGTTTTGTATTTTCTCGAGGGTAACAGGAGAAATTGGATCCCGAAAGTTGTTGTCCAATTTGTCCTGAGTGCGCTGATGCCCCATATGTGGGGGGGATCCACCGTTTGGGCGCATGGGAGGGCTCGGAAGGGAAGGAGCGCCATTTGGAATGCAGACTTAGATGGAATGGTCTGCAGGCGTCACATTGCGTTTGCAGAGCCCCTAATGTACCTAAACAGTAGAAACCCCCCACAAGTGACCCCATATTGGAAACTAGACCCCCCCACAAACTTATCTAGATGTGTTGTGAGAACTTTGAGCCCCCAAGTGTTTCACTACAGTTTATAACGCAGAGCCGTGAAAATAAAAAATCTTTTTTTTTCCCACAAAATTATATTTTAGCCCCCAGTTTTGTATTTTCCCAAGGGTAACAGGAGAAATTGGACCCCAAAAGTTGTTGTCCAATTTGTCCTGAGTACGCTGATACCCCATATGTTGGGGTAAACTCCTGTTTGGACACACGGGAGAGCTCGGAAGGGAAGGAGCACTGTTTTACTTTTTCAACGCAGAATTGGCTGGAATTGAGATCGGACGCCATGTCGCGTTTGGAGAGCCCCTGATGTGTCTAAACAGTGGAAACCCCCCAATTATAACTGAAACCCTAATCCAAACACACCCCTAACCCTAATCCCAACGGTAACCCTAACCACACCTCTAACCCAGACACACCCCTAACCCTAATCCCAACCCTATTCCCAACCGCAAATGTAATCCAAACCCTAACCCTAACTTTAGCCCCAACCCTAACTGTAGCCTTAACCCTAACTGTAGCCTTAACCCTAGCCCTAGCCCTAACCCTAGCCCTAACCCTAGCCCTAACCCTAACCCTAACCCTAACCCTAGCCCTAGCCCTAACCCTAGCCCTAACCCTAGCCCTAACCCTAACCCTAGCCCTAACCCTAGCCCTAACCCTAACCCTAGCCCTAGCCCTAATGGGAAAATGGAAATAAATACATTTTTTAAATTTTTTTTTATTTTTCCCTAACTAAGGGGGTGATGAAGGGGGGTTTGATTTACTTTTATAGCGGGTTTTTTAGCGGATTTTTATGATTGGCAGCCGTCACATACTGAAAGACGCTTTTTATTGCAAAAAATATTTTTTGCGTTACCACATTTTGAGAGCTATAATTTTTCCATATTTGAGTCCACAGAATCATGTGAGGTCTTGTTTTTTGCGGGACGAGTTGACGTTTTTATTGGTAACATTTTCGGGCACGTGACATTTTTTGATCGCTTTTTATTCTGATTTTTGTGAGGCAGAATTACCAAAAACCAGCTATTCATGAATTTCTTTTGGGGGAGGCGTTTATACCGTTCCGCGTTTGGTAAAATTGATAAAGCAGTTTTATTCTTCGGGTCAGTATGATTACAGCGACACCTCATTTATATCATTTTTTTATGTTTTGGCGCTTTTATACGATAAAAACTATTTTATAGAAAAAATAATTATTTTTGCATCGCTTTATTCTGAGGACTATAACTTTTTAATTTTTTTGCTGATATTGCTGTATGGCGGCTCGTTTTTTGCGGGACAAGATGACGCTTTCAGCGGTACCATGGTTATTTATATCTGTCTTTTTGATCGTGTTATTCCACTTTTTGTTCGGCGGTATGATAATAAAGCATTGTTTTTTGTCTCGTTTTTTTTTTTTTTTCTTACGGTGTTTACTGAAGGGGTTAACTAGTGGGACAGTTTTATAGGTCAGGTCGTTACGGACGCGGCGATACTAAATATGTGTACTTTTATTGTTTGTTTTTTTTTATTTAGATAATGAAATGTATTTATGAGAATAATATATTTTTTTTTTTTTTTCATTATTTAGGATTTTTTTTTTTTTTTTTTACACACTTGTAAAATTTTTTTTAACTTTTTTACTTTGTCCCAGGGGGGGACAATACAGATCGGTGATCTGCCAGTTTGCACAGCACTCTGACAGATCACCGATCTGTCTGAGAGCAGTGCAGCGTTACCAAGTGCCTGCTCTGAGCAGGCACTTGGTAAGCCACCTCCCTCCCTGCAGGACCCGGATCCGCGGCCATCTTGGATCCGGGACTTTCTGCAGGGAGGAAGGTAGGAGACCCCCGGAGCAACGCGATCACATCGCGTTGCTTCGGGGGTCTCAGGGAAGCCCGCAGGGAGCCCCCTCCCTGCACCGCCGGCACATCACGATCATGTTTGATCGCGGTGTGTCGGGGGTTAATGTGCCGGGGGCGGTCCGTGACAGCTCCTGGCACATAGTGCCGGATGTCAGCTGCGATAAGCTGCTCCCCCCGTAAGCGCGGCCGATCGCCTATGACGTACTATTCCGTCCGTGGGAAGTAAAGCCCACCCCACACGGACGGAATAGTACATCTAATGGCAGAAAGGGGTTAACCCAATTGAAAACTTGTGGAAGGAGCTCAAGATTAAAGTCCACATGAGACACCCAAAGAACCTAGATAACTTGGAGAAGATCTGCATGGAGGAGTGGGCCAAGATAACTCCAGAGACCTGTGCCGGCCTGATCAGGTCTTATAAAAGACGATTATTAGCTGTAATTGCAAACAAAGGTTATTCCACAAAATATTAAACCTAGGGGTTGAATAATAATTGACCCACACTTTTATGTTTAAAATTTATAAAAATTTAACTGAGCAACAAAACTTTTTGGTTTGTAAGATTTATGCATCTGTTAATAAATCCTGCTCTTGTTTGAAGTTTGAAGGCTCTAACTTATTTGCATCTTATTAAACCTGCTAAATCTGCAGGGGGTTGAATACTACTTGTAGGCACTGTATATATATATATATATATATATATATAGATGGATGCAGTCCTTCAAGCTCATGGAAGTCACACAAAATATTAAATATGACTCTAATAGCACCACAACTTCATTCACCAATATTATGCAACATATATTTGTATTTTAAGTTAAATATTTGTTTTAATATCACATTACTTTCTGTGGGTGACAAAACTTTAGCCTTGCCAAAATCTGACCATTCTGTGTCCATTAACTGATCAATATTTCTGCATTGATGCCAATTTATTTTCTTAACCTAAACCACATTTCGGAGGGTTTCAGCTTTCAAAAGAATAATTTATACAACCAATGGATGAATTTAACGTCAGGTTATAAGCTTTTATTTACATAACATGGATAAGCGACATAACTTCTGTCATGGAGTGTATACTGTACGCAGCATCATGTGTGGCCATTATGCAGTATGGAGCATCATGTGTGGCCATTATACAGTATGGAGCATCATGTGTGGCCATTATACACTATGGAGCATCATGTGTGGCCATTATACAGTATGGAGCATCATGTGTGGCCATTATACAGTATGGAGCATCATGTGTGGCCATTATACAGTATGGAACACTGTGTGGCCATTATACAGTATGGAGCATCATGTGTGGCCATTATACAGTATGGAGCATCATGTGTGGCCATTATACAGTATGGAGCATCATGTGTGGCCATTATACAGTATGGAACACTGTGTGGCCATTATACAGTATGGAGCATCATGTGTGGCCATTATACAGTATGGAGCATCATGTGTGGCCATTATACAGTATGTACTGTGTGGCAATATTTTTTGTTCATAATTATTGTTTATGAAACAGTGTGGTCAGCAGTGCTAAATGGGTGTGGTTGGGGCGTGGACATGGGTGTGACTAGTTGTGAAATGGGTGTGGTCAGAGGCGTGACCTAAAATTTGCGTGCCGCAAACTTTGTCCCTCTTTGTTGGTGTCGGGGAACTACATGTCATTGATGGTATCATGAATTCACAGGTGTACTGCTCCGTATGCCACGATCACATCGCTGGTAGATGTGCACAATCATGGCAATTATCCAAAACACACATATATGTTGTATTTCTGAAGAAGAACAAAGTGAAAATTGTTCAGCGGCCGAGTGTCTCCTGATCTGACCCCAACCGGACACCAACGGGGCAGTCTGAAAAGACAAGTTGTCATTACCCTCCATCCATCATCCAGGCTCTAAAAGAGCTCGTTCTAGAAGAGTAGGAAAAGATGGATGCTGCAATATGTCGCCAACTTGTTCATTCCAGGTCTAGAAGACTTCGTGCTGTTTTTAAAAATCATGGAGGTCATAGAAAATACTAGATGTAGTAGATTTTATGTGGGGCGTATTCATTTTAGCATCAGCTAATTTGAGTAAAACTGAAGATTTTGTAATGAAAGTTATGTTATTAATCTTACTTGCGTGATATTGGTTAAAAAATGTTCTATGAAACTCAATATTGTCAAAGTTATGGAAATTGATCATGATTATTGGAAGATGTGAGTATATGTTTGTTTCCTTTCCTATATCAGCAGTCCATTTCTGCCAGGAGTCTCTACAGTTACTGGGTGATTACACCTGTGACTGAATCTCCAGCTGTTCGTGTTTTCCATGAGAAATCTTAAGAGAAAACAAAGTGATACAATATAATGATGTCATTCATTTCAAGGGCGATCATAAGCTCCAACATTTATTAAGCTACCCTTGACCAGCGTCAAGTTTGGTATTCTGTGACAGCCGGATCAGGGAACTGTTTATTCAGCCGTCGGCCAATTCTCTACCCGTCATCCTGGGCGTTCCAGCTGTTTACTAGACCTCTACGGTGTCATGACATTGCGGGGGTCAAGTCAGCACCAGAGGTGCCCAGAATACCCGGTGTAGATTTGCCAGCACAAAAGTGAACGCTGAGCTGGTCCGGCTGGAACGGAGGAAGAATCTGGACACCAGACCAGGGTAGTTGGACTCTTTTTAGCTCAGTTTCAATGATCCGCAGTAATTTTGGGGGAAACCTGGTTGCAAGTGTTCTATGGCAAAAACTGGATTACCAAGGAACTAGATATTTTCCAAATTTTTCGACATGTCTGTTAGAGGCAATCAAGTAAATATCCGGTGCCTTGGTGATTCAAATTTCCCATTCAATCAAGTGACCAAATTAAAAAAAATCACCTACAAAAAAACTGCAGATCCCCAGGAGAGATGCAGGGATTCCAATGCAGAACTAGCAAAAGTGTTCAAATTCCTTCCAGTGCCAGCACAGGAAAATTAAAAATGGTGTCCACTACTCAGACAACCAATCTCAATCCCTATGTTCACTCCCCTCAGTAAAATAATAACATATAGTCTCCTCTCCGGTGCCGGCGCCGTTCCAGTGGTGTCGGCACTGGCGTTCCCAGGGCTTGCATGACATAACAATGTCCCTGTGGTCAATGAGCGCTGGCTTCACTCTCCTAAAGACGTAATTGACATCCGGAAATAGGGAGAGATCATCCACACCTCTTACTTCCTCCGTATGTCTGATTTGTCCAAAGGCCGGGAGAGTGAAGCTAGTGTTTTTTGGCCTCAGGGATTGCATGACATAAAAATGTCACACAAGCCCCGGGAGAGACAGTGCCAACACCGCTGAAATGGCACCATCACCAAAGGGGAGTATAAGTGTTATTATTTTATTGGGGGAAACATAAGGAATCAGAAGGGGTTTTCTGAATAGTGGACGGCCCCTGTAAGTATCACAACTGATTTTAGAAGGTTTGCATAAAACATTATTATAGAATGTTAATAAAAAGGTTTATCTGCTTTGGATACTTTTTTTATGGAAAGCGAGCCTATCAATTAATGAATCATCATAAAAGTCCTGGTTGCATCCTATTTGTCTTTCGCTCCGGTGTCTCACGCTGTTTGTGGAAACGTCACTGTGTAAACTTCCCGCATCAATGTGACAACCTTGTGCTTCATCTTCCCACCAGATTCAGGAAGAAATCTACCGTTGCAGACTCTTTCAACAATTTAGTCCACGGCCAAAGTCTAGATCAGTTCACGGAAGGTATCAGTATTCTTCACGTCTTAAATCTCTCGCCAACCATTTTTGCTTCCCAGGTTTCCATTGACAATTAAAGAGGTTTTTCAAAAATTGGTAGCGTACCTTTAGGCTAGGGTCACACCACCGTATTTTCTCTCATCTGAGAGAATTGGGAGGATTATGCTAATCACAGTCTGATCAGAGTGCGAGCATAGCATAATCCCATTTTCTCGGATGAGGAAAGATGGAAAAAATGTCTTCATCTTCTCCATTTTGTCAGTCCGTGAAAATCTGACTGCACTCAGATGTCATCAGAGTGCAGTTCCATGTTTTCCACAGACTCATTGACTTGTATGACCGAGTGTCATCCGAATATCGGATGCAAGTCAAACATGTTGCCATTTTTTCCTCGGAAGGACTCTATTCAAAGAAAAAAATCAGACATGTGCATGGGTCCGAGTGCAATCTGATGTTTTGTTGGATCGCAGTCACACCAAAGATACGGTTATGTGAACGAGCCCTCTGCTAAGGCCATTGTTATCAGATTAGAGAAGATCCAACTTTTGCCAATAAATAATGATGGAGATGCCAGGAAATAACTGTATTTTTGGTGTTTTTTTGTTTGTTTTTTTACTGTTTTTCACTTATTCTTTTATTTTGCTAGTTTGTAAAGTCTGTTTCATAAGTGTTTGGGGCTTTTTTGTTTTCGCCATTGTAGGCGAAAGTTTAGGGGTTTCCAGATATATTTGGCTCATTCATCAATTTCTACTTAAATTTTTTGTTACCCGTGGACATTTTTAACGCTAAAATGTTGCAAAAAAAAAAAGTTTAAAGACAAAAACAAAGAGCGTTTTTGATTTTGGGTAAAATTCAGGAAGCAGGTGCGCCACTTTGATGACTTTTGCACAAAAAATGTCAACAAATATCACAAGGTAAAATAAGAAAAGTGACTTTTTAGAAAAGCCTAAGTGATGAATTGCTGCTTCAACGGATGATTCTGATCTGATTGTTCTGTGTTGCAGAGGAGATCCACGCAGAGGTGTGCTATGCCGAGTGTCTCCTCCTGAGAGCCGCCCTCACGTTCCTGCAGGTCTGACATGTCAGTGTTCTACTTTAGTCATTGCAGATAATAATGTTATATCCGTAATTGCTATCTAAGGTCATCGGAGTGTAAGGCTGTGTTCACACGCTGCAGTTACAATGTGGCTTTAAACTCGCTGCAGCTTTTACATTGTTTAACTGCACAATCGAGATTCATTGAAACAGTAGAAAGATGGCAGAAGTGCGGAGCCGCTGCGGTGTAAAGCCACATTGTGACCGCTGCATGTGAACACAGCCTAAGTACCGGCAATGAGCCCATAGTGCAATGATTGGCGTTCATTGTCCTAATGAGTTGTATCAAGATTTTCCCTATTCCTGGGAGGCAGCACCTTGCTTCAACGTATCGAAGAACTGTAGAACAAGACGAACGGTAAAATTAAAGATTGACAGATCTTCTCCCGTCTTATTAATTGAAAAGGGCAATTAAAGTCCAGACTATAACTGTCAAATAATTACTGCAGGATGAAAACATGGTCAGCTTCATCAAAGGCGGCATCAAGGTCAGAAACAGTTATCAGACGTACAAGTGAGTATCACTAGAACCTAGATATCGCTTCATATACAGCAATATATAGTCATGGGCGAAAGCGTTCAAGAAAATGAAGTATTTCTCCCAGAAAATTATTGCAATTACATCGTTTTGTTACACACATTTATTTCCTTTGTGTTTATTGGAACAACACCAAAAAAAAGAGTGAAGAAAAGGTAAATTGGATATAATTTCACACAAAACCCCCCAAAATGGGACTGACAAAATTGTTGGCACCCTCAGCTTAACATTTGGTTGCAGACCTTTTGGAATAAATAACTGCTATCAAGATGAGAGACACCAGACCTAACAATGCAGACGAGCTGAAGGCTGCTATCAAAGCAACCTGGGCTTCCATAACCCCTCAGCAGCTCCACAGGCTGATCGCCTCCGTGCCACGCCGCATTGATGCAGTAATTGATGCAAAAGGAGCCCCGACCAAGTATTGAGTGCATTTACTGAACATACACTTCAGTAGGACAACATTTCAGATTTTGAAATCATTTATCATTTTTCAAGCTGGTTTTATAAAGTATTCTAATTTACTGAGATAATGACTTTTGGGTTTTCATTGGCTGTAAGCCATAATCATCAACATTAACAGAAATAAACACGTGAAATAGATCACTCTGTAATTACTCTATATAATTTATGAGTTTCACTTTTTGTATTGAAGAACTGAAATAAATTAACTTTTTGATGATATTCTAATTTTGTGAGAAGCTCCTGTAGCTCCATATTAGGGGAAAAATTCCTTCAGAACTCCATACGACAATGACACTGCTTCCCAGGATCAGCGATCCAGCACAAAATCTAGTGACCATAACCTGCAATTTTAAATTTATCAAGAAAGGCATCCGGACCCCTCTTGAACTTTGTCAGGAATCAAACATTACAGCATCATGTGGCAGAGACATAGTCTCACTGCTCTTACAGTAGATAATCCATAGTCTCATTGCTCTTACAGTAGAGAATCCATAGTGTCACTGCTCTTACAGTAGAGAATCCATAGTGTCACTGCTCTTATAGTAGAGAATCTATAGTCTCACTGCTCTTACAGTAGAGAATCCATAGTCTCACTGCTCTTACAGTAGAGAATCCATAGTCTCACTGCTCTTATAGTAGAGAATCCATAGTCTCACTGCTCTTACAGTAGAGAATCCATAGTCTCACTGCTCTTACAGTAGAGAATCCATAGTCTCACTGCTCTTACAGTAGAGAATCCATAGTCTCACTGCTCTTATAGTAGAGAATCCATAGTCTCACTGCTCTTACAGTAGAGAATCCATAGTCTCACTGCTCTTACAGTAGAGAATCCATAGTCTCACTGCTCTTACAGTAGAGAATCCATAGTCTCACTGCTCTTATAGTAGAGAATCCATAGTCTCACTGCTCTTACAGTAGAGAATCTGAGTTTATGATTAAACCTTCACTCCTCTAGACGTAGAGGATTGTCCCCATCAAAGGCCCCGATGCTCAAAAGCTCATTAGACAGATCTCTGTACTGTCCCCTCATATATTTGTACATTGTAATAAGATCGCCCCTAAACATTCGTTTTCATAAACTTCCAATCTGAAAGCTGTATGATGTAAGATGGTGTGATAAAGTATTCTAATTTACTGAGATAATGACTTTGGGGTTTTCATTGGCTGTAAGCCATAATCATCAACATTAACAGAAATAAACACATGAAATAGATCACTCTGTGTGTAATGACTCTATAGAATATAGGAGATTCACTTTTTGTATTGAAGACCTGAAATAGAATATCATCATTAAGTGAATTTAATTTTGTGAAAAGCACCTGTTGCTCACTATCAGTGAGATAAGTAATGTCATGGGTACATAAAATTCCTAAACTTACTATAATGTATTAATATAAAACTATATGAAGGTGCTAAGATGAGAATAGACTTTCTATTATCAATATATATACGATCCACCAATGGGAAAAAAAGTGATCATTTATTTTTTCGCTTCTATTTGTTTCTGTTCTTTCAGGGAGCTCGATTCTCTGCAGAAATCTTCCAACCACATAACGGGAGAAAGTCACTGCCACTTTGAAGGTGGAGTGAAGTTGGGTGTTGGAGCTTTTAATTTGGTATGTAATTTTGAGAATCTGACCTGGACTATATGCGGTCAGTGTGCTCCCTGCGTCTGAGTGCATCATTCACAGTACTTTCTAATGGATTTCTCTATTCTACAGCCAAATCTTCTTTTATGAATTTCTACAATTTCTTCTGTACTATTGGACAAAGCATTAGATTGGTTTATTCAAGGGTGCTGCTCTTCAGACGAGTGATCGAATCAGGTTGAAATTTATTAAATGCTAAAAAAAAAAATATTTTGCCACTAGATGGCGCTCACTGTATGTGAATATAGTTTAATGGTAGATACATAAATAACTGTGCAGTGAGCTCCCCCTTGTGGCGACTGCAGGCAGCCAAAATTTTATCATGTAACCCAAAAGATGTGCAAAGAAGCGCTGTGTATTTGAGCTCAGTAGCAAAAAGACTCCGCGGTATGTGTGTTTTCCCGCCTTAGACTTGTATTTAGACTTAAGATGATTAATGAGAAGACACAATCAATCTATATAAATATATAACTAACCCGTGCAGTACAAGGAGGCGCTGTCAACTCCAACTGCAAAAAAATATTTTTTTTATGTATCTTATTATGGTCTAAACTCCATTTTTCTTATACAGTGAGGAAAATAAGTATTTGATACACTGCCGATTTTGCACGTTTTCCCACCTACAAAGAATGGAGAGGTCTGCTGTAATTTTTATTGTAGGTACACTTCACCTGTGAGAGAATCTAAAAATAAAATCCAGAAAATCACATTGTATGATTTCTACATAATTAAATTGCATTTTATTGCATGAAAATAAGTATTTTATAATAGACCAACCAGCAAGAATTCTGTCTCTCACAGACCTGTTACTTTTTCTGTAAGAAGCCTCCTACTCTGCACTCATTACCTGTATTAATTGCTCCTGTTTGAACTCATTATCTGTATAAAAGACACCTGTCCACACAATCACACTCCAACCTCTCCACCATGGCCAAGACCAAAGAGCTGTCTAAGGACATCGGGAAGAAAATTGTAGACCTGCACAAGGCTGGGATGGGCTACAGGACAATAGGCAAGCAGCTTGGTGAGAAGACAACAACTGCTGGCACAATGATTAGAAAATGGAAGAAACACAAGATGACTGTCAATCTTCCTTGGTCTGGGGCTCAATGCAAGATCTCGCCTCGTGGGGTAAAGATGATTCTGAGAAAGGTCAGGAATCAGCCCAGAACTACACGGGAGGATCTGGTCAATGACCTGAAGAGAGCTGGGACCAGAGTCTCAAGCATTACCATTTGTAACACACTACGCCGCCATGCAGGGCACACAAGGTCTCCTGCTCACATCAGCACAGGTCCAAGCCCGTTTGACGTTTGCCACTAACCATTTGGTTGATCCAGAGGAGACAAGGGAGAAGGTCATGTGGTCAGATGAGACCAAAATAGATCTTTTTTGGTATCAACTCCACTTGCCGTGTTTTGGAGGAAGAAGGATGAGCACAACCCCAAGAACACCATCCCAACCATGAAGCATGGTGGGGGAAACATTCATACTTTGGTGGTGCTTTTCTGCAAAGGGGACAGGACGACTGCACCGTATTGAAGGGAGGGACCATGGATGGGGTCATGTATCGTGAGATTTTGGCCAACAACCTCCTTCCTCAGTAAGAGCATTGAGTTTGGGTCATAGTTGGGTCTTCCAGCATGACAATGACCCAAAACACACAGCCAGCATAACTAACGAGTGGCTCCGTAAGAAGCATTTCAAGGTCCTGGAGTGGCCTAGCCAGTCTCCACATCTGAACCCAATAGAAATCTTTGGAAGGAGCTGAATCTCAATGTTGCCCAGGGACAGCCCCGAAACCTGAAAGATCTAAAGATCTATATGGAGGAGGGGGCCAAAATCCCTGCAGCAGTGTGAGCAAACCTGGTCCAGAACTACAGGAAAAGTCTGACGACCTCTGTAATTTCAAACAAAGATTTCTGCACCAAATATTAAGTTCTGTTTTTCTATTGTATCAAATACTTACCGTATATACTCGAGTATAAGCCGAGATTTTCAGCCCAAATTTTTGGGCTGAAAGTGCCCCTCTTGGCTTATACTCGAGTCAATGTGGGTGGCAGGGTCGGCGGGTGAGGGGGTGAGGGCGCTGAGGTATACTTACCTAGTCCCAGCGATCCTCGCGCTGTCCCTGCCGTCCCACGGGCTTCTGTGCTGCAGCTTCTTCCCCTCTTCAGCGGTCACGTGGGACCGCTCATTAGAGAAATGAATAGGCGGCTCCACCTCCCATAGGGGCGGAGCCGCCTATTCATTCCTCTAATCAGCGGTGCCGGTGACCGCTGACAGGAAGAGCTGCGGCACCGAAGACCAGGCAGAGGGACAGCGCGAGGATCGCCAGGACTAGGTAAGTATAGCATATTCACCTGTCCTCGTTCCAGCCGCCGGGCGCCGCTCCATCTTCCCGGCCGGCGCCTCCATCTTCCCGGCGTCTGCGCTCTGACTGTTCAGGCAGGGGGCGCGATGACGCATACAGTGTGCGCGGCGCCCTCTGCCTGATCAGTCAGAGCAGAGACGCCGGGAAGATGGAGGCGCCGGAACGAGACGCCGGGAGCTGCAATCAAGGGAGGTGAGTATGTGGTTTTTTTTTTTATTGCAGCAGCGGCGGCAGAGATTTCTATGGGGCACAATGAACGGTGCAGAGCACCGTATATGGCACAGCAATGGGGCACAATGAACGGTGCAGAGCACCGTATATGGCACAGCAATGGGGCACAATGAACGGTGCAGAGCACCGTATATGGCACAGCAATGGGGCACAATGAACGGTGCAGAGCACCGTATATGGGCACAGATATGGGGCACAATGAACGGTGCAGAGCACCGTATATGGCACAGCAATGGGGCACAATGGACGGTGCAGAGCACTGTATATGGCACAGCAATGGGGCACAATGAATGGTGCAGAGCACCGTATATGGCACAGCAATGGGGCACAATGAACGGTGCAGAGCACCGTATATGGCACAGCAATGGGGCACAATGAACGGTGCAGAGCACCGTATATGGCACAGCAATGGGGCACAATGAACGGTGCAGAGCACTGTATATGGCACAGCAATGGGGCACAATGAACGGTGCAGAGCACCGTATATGGGCACAGATATGGGGCACAATGAACGGTGCAGAGCACCGTATATGGCACAGCAATGGGGCACAATGAACGGAGCAGAGCACTGTATATGGCACAGCAATGGGGCACAATGAACGGTGCAGAGCACCGTATATGGGCACAGATATGGGGCACAATGAACGGTGCAGAGCACCAGATATGGCACAGCAATGGGGCACAATGAACGGTGCAGAGCACCGTATATGGGCACAGATATGGGGCACAATGAACGGTGCAGAGCACCGTATATGGCACAGCAATGGGGCACAATGAACGGAGCAGAGCACCGTATAAGGCACAGCTAGGGGGCACAATGAACGGTGCAGAGCACCGTATAAGGCACAGCTAGGGGGCACAATGAACGGTGCAGAGCACCGTATATGGCACAGCAATGGGGCACAATGAACGGAGCAGAGCACCGTATAAGGCACAGCTAGGGGGCACAATGAACGGTGCAGAGCACTGTATATGGCACAGCAATGGGGCACAATGAACGGTGCAGAGCACCGTATATGGCACAGCAATGGGGCACAATGAACGGTGCAGAGCACCGTATATGGCACAGCAATGGGGCACAATGAACGGTGCAGAGCACCGTATATGGCACAGCTATGGTGCACAATGAACGGTGCAGAGCACTATATGGGGCACAGCTATGGGGAAATAATGAACGGTGTAGAGCACTGTATGGCACAGCTATGGGGAAATAATGATCTATTTTTATTTTTGAAATTCATCGGTAAATGCTGCATTTCCACCCTAGGCTTATACTCGAGTCAATAAGTTTTCCCAGTTTTTTGTGGCAAAATTAGGGGGGTCGGCTTATACTCGGGTCGGCTTATACTCGAGTATATACGGTATTTCATGCAATAAAATGCAAATTAATTATGTAGAAATCATACAATGGGATTTTCTGGATTTCATTTTTAGATTCTGTCTCTCGCAGTTGAAGTGTGCCTACAATAAAAATTACAGACCTCTCCATTCTTTGTAGGTGGGAAAACTAGCAAAATCGGCGGCGTATCAAATACTTATTCTCCCCACTGTACATAAAGCACCAAATTCAACAGAGTGGAATGAACAAAAAAAGATTTGGATTCCCTGAAGTCACCACTAGAGGGAGCTTTACTGCATACTGTTTTTTTGGTTTTTTTTTAAATGGATTTTCCATTGCCCTTCTTCATTTTACATATATCTCTAGTTTAGTAAAAAAAAAAAAGAATAGCTTATCCCCCCACTGATCCCCCACCACTCCTCTTCCGGAGTGATCGGTAGTGACTGCTGCAGGCAGTCAGTCAGTGGCTAAATCTGTCAAGTGCTGATCATGCTGGAAGAGAAGTTGAAGAAAGGCGGACACAGGAATTGGAGGAGAGGAATGGCAGGGGATTGAAAGGTAAATATATGCTATATCTTTATCATACTGGGGCCATTTGTAAAGTTAAAAAAATAGGTTGAAAATACCTTTAAGTTTAATGTATACCAGTATGCAGTAAGCTCTTATGCTCCCCCTAGTGGTTGCTGCAGATAAACAGAATTTTATCATCTAGGTGTACACTGGGAATTTACTAAGCGCAATATTACACTGAACTTCTGACTCTTTTATTATTTAGTAGCATTGTAGGCAAGAAGTTGAATCCTACACTGTACATTGTAGGCTAGAAGTTAAATCCTGTAGAGGCGATCCACTGATCACAGATGGATGTCCCCTTAGGAGGCTAATAATTAAAAATGTCAAAAATATTTTAAAAAAGAAAAAAAAATGTATGTGTGTGTTTATTTAAATTAATTCTCTTTTGCCAAAAAGCAAATTGCAAACTGCAAAAAAAAATAAAATAAACAAAAATGCCACACTGCACTTGGTATTGTTGCTTGCCTACAAAATAGAAGAACAAACCAGCTCACCCAGGCTCTAGGATTGGTGCTGTTGCTTGCGTATCGTTACTCGAACTAACTGAATATGAAAAAATATTTATCCTATAATATGAAAAAAAAAATCAAAATGTGAAATTTGATGTTTCCCGATCAGTGCACTTCCCAGAAAAACTGCAATAAAAGGATAGATTCTGGGTGTCACAAGATGGCGGCACAAACCAATTTTTTTTATGTTCTACCAGGGGGCAGGGGGTTTAACATGATTAAATGCAAAAATAAAAAATTGCATATTTTGTGTCGTACATAGAATTCATGGGACCCCATAGCAAAAGTCCTAATTGGAAGAAAGGGAGGAAAAGCCAAAAGTGCAGAAATGAAAATTGTGCGCATCTCCGCAGGGTGAAGTCTCTAGAAGGCTCTGTGTATGCTGTGATGTCACCTCCATATACCGTGTGCACACATCACATGCTGTTGGTTTTTGTAGAACTTTAAACACAAGGTGACAGAGGGAAGGAAGATCTGGCAAATATTTACCGAGCCGGATAATGGCCGGTCGGGGCCTCGGGAGCCTCTGAGCTGTGACCTCGGCGTCTGCTGAGCATTAGGCAGCTTGTTTTTACTCTTTTTATGAAATGTATTTATATTATTTATTATTATTATTTATTTATATAATAATAATAATTTAGTGATCACATACTGCACCCACAAGTGTGTTCTATACAATAATGAAGCAAAATATTGAAGAAAAGTGAAGTGGGTCCAGTATGTGGATTGTTCCCCCCATTCCAGTCTATGGGGGACGGGCGGCATCACTAATGGAGGGAATGTAAACTATTTTACGATACCAGTGTAAACCAATGTAGAATAACTCGGCAGGAGTGTGAATAAAGCCGTATTCAGTCTGTAACGAAACCATCAGTAAAGGATTATTACACATGAAACCGTTTCCTGGACACCGACCTCTCTACAGCCGTGAGTGGGGAGCGCGCTCCTGCACCCGCATGGGTCGCCTGCTGATCGAAAGTCTCTGTGCTGCACTACGGCGGGTGCTGATTTGTACCGCCCAAGTGAAAAAAAAAATTTGTAAAAAAGCACCATCTAATAATACGATTTTTTTTTTCCATTCGTTTTTGAGATCGCTGTTTTTTTCCTCCTGTGTCCGCAGCTAATTACTATTAGAAGTCTGTGTACACAAGGAGGTAATGCGCAGTGAAAACCATCATTTTTAGTTTGTTATGAAAATGTGAAAGGGATTTTCTGGTTTTGGACTGAAAAAAAATTATACTGGGCTTCACTCACCCTCCCCAGGTCCGAAACCTAGTCTAATCCGCTGCTCCCGGTGTCTGTTACTGTCTGCGGCGTCACGTCATCAGCGCTGCAGCCAGTAACTAGGCTCAGCCAATAGCATGAGCCAATGAGATCACAGATTGTCTGCAGCGCTGCTGATGTCACATCAGCGCTGCAGCCAATAACTAGGCTCAGCCAATAGCATGAGCCAATGAGATCACAGATTGTCTGCAGTGCTGCTGATGTCACATCAGCGCTGCTGCCAATAACTTCAGCCAATAGCATGAGCCAATGAGATCACAGATTGTCTGCAGCGCTGCTGATGTCACATCAGCGCTGCAGCCAATAACTAGGCTCAGCCAATAGCATGAGCCAATGAGATCACAGATTGTCTGCAGCGCTGCTGATGTCACATCAGCGCTGCAGCCAATAACTAGGCTCAGCCAATAGCATGAGCCAATGAGATCACAGATTGTCTGCAGCGCTGCTGATGTCACATCAGCGCTGCAGCCAATAACTAGGCTCAGCCAATAGCATGAGCCAATGAGATCACAGATTGTCTGCAGCGCTGCTGATGTCACATCAGCGCTGCAGCCAATAACTAGGCTCAGCCAATAGCATGAGCCAATGAGATCACAGATTGTCTGCAGCACTGCTGATGTCACATCAGCGCTGCAGCCAATAACTTCAGCCAATAGCATGAGCCAATGAGATCACAGATTGTCTGCAGCACTGCTGATGTCACATCAGCGCTGCAGCCAATAACTTCAGCCAATAGCATGAGCCAATGAGATCACAGATTGTCTGCAGCGCTGCTGATGTCACATCAGCGCTGCAGCCAATAACTTCAGCCAATAGCATGAGCCAATGAGATCACAGATTGTCTGCAGCGCTGCTGATGTCACATCAGCGCTGCAGCCAATAACTAGGCTCAGCCGATAGCATGAGCCAATGAGATCACAGATTGTCTGCAGCGCTGCTGATGTCACATCAACGCTGCAGCCAATAACTAGGCTCAGCCAATAGCATGAGCCAATGAGATCACAGATTGTCTGCAGCGCTGCTGATGTCACATCAGCGCTGCAGCCAATAACTAGGCTCAGCCAATAGCATGAGCCAATGAGATCACAGATTGTCTGCAGCACTGCTGATGTCACATCAGCGCTGCAGACAATAACAGACATGAAGAGCAGTGTCGGAGAATCAGACCTAGACCCAGGGAGGGTGAGGAAAGCTATTAAAAAGAAAAAATTTGCAGTGGGTGAATAGGGGTTCTCAGACATTGAAAAAAATAATCTTTTTATGTAAAAAGTTGATTTAAACAATTGCTGATTTTTGATGATCGATCACTTCTCGGTATTTTTTTATTTTACATACATGATGATCTCACACCTACAATTCTCTCCTTCTAGACACTATCGATGTTACCCACCAGGATATTGCGACTTCTGGAATTTGTCGGATTCTCCGGTAACAAGGTGAGAGCCGCGTCAGTCACTTCTCAGAATCCTCCGAGGTGAAGAATGGTGGTATCTGCCCTCCGCTCGTTTGACAACTATGTTTCTAAACATCCAATATGCTGAGAGCAGTTGTCGGTGCCCTTCCCCCACTCAGGCAGGCCATACCTAGTGTGGGTTAGTCCAGGTAGTGTAGTACTGACTGTATACAGCGGTCTCTATATGTTTAGTGACTTCTCTGTCTATTGATGGTCCCCAGGAATATGGCCTGAGACAGCTCCAGGAGGGGGCCGCGGACCACAGCTTCCGGGCCTTACTGTGCACCCTGCTCCTTCTTTGCTATCACACGTTTATGAGTTTTGTGCTGGGTAAGCTGATCTCTTTCATACCGGCTGTGTATCTGCAACACAAAATCCACCTTGCATAGACGTTACCATTGTAAATTAAATTGAGTTCTCCATTTCCTGGTCCAGGTACCGGCAAAGGAAACATCGAAGAAGCAGAACAATTGCTAGAACCGTATTTAAACCGCTACCCCAAGGTATGGTCAGGGGGGATATCCGGGGTATGATCCGTAGTCACAGCCCACACTGCATGCATTGTTACATAGATCTCTTATTAGCCTCATCTCCATCCCCACCCCCCCAAAATAAAAATGTTAGGTGGGGTAAGGGCAGATAGTAGGAGTCACAGAAGTAAAAATACCCCACAACTTTTAAACTCGGGAAAGGGACGTGTTTTGAAGCACATACACAGAAAGTTGGTGTTCTCACCCACTAATGCCTAAAAAAAATGCCCCCACCCACAATATGATACCTCACAGTGAATCCCACCTCATAATTTGCTTTCATATTACCCCCCATGAACAGAATGACCCCACAGCAAGCTCCAACAGTATGTTGCCCCCACATCCCCCCATACAGTATGATGCCCCACAATATCTTCCTTTCGATTACCTGCGCTGTCTGGAAACTGGGGCTTAAATGCACAGGGTGAAAGATAAAGAAGGGAGCTGAGGGCCCCTAGTTCCACCATTATATTAAACAATATCTGTATCCTGAGAATGCAGATACTGTTGAGATCTGAATGCCCTAAAGGGGGCGGTACCACTTGGCATTGAGTCCCCCACAGCTAACATGACTCAGATTGGCCACGTTATCTGCCACTATGGACGGTACGCCCCTCTCCCCCCCAAACCCATGTCTTAGACCTGATGAGTCTGGTGTATTTACTTTGAAAAATCTGTGTCCTAATGGCTGTGTAATCCTGTTTTAATGATCAAACTCAGTCTTTACCCACCTAGTCTGATTGACAACTCAGTGTCCCTCCTCCCTGCTGCTAAATCTCCACCCACTTAGCCTGACTGGCAGCTCCTCAGTGTTCCTCCTCCCTGCTGCTGAATCTCCACCCACCTAATCTGATTGGCAGCTCGTCAGTGTCCCTCCTCCCTGCTGCTGCATCTCCACCCACCTAATCTGATTGGCAGCTCCTCAGTGTCCCTCCTCCCTGCTGCTACATCTCCACCCACCTAATCTGATTGGCAGCTCCTCAGTGTCCCTCCTCCCTGCTGCTACATCTCCACCCACCTAATCTGATTGGCAGCTCCTCAGTGTCCCTCCTCCCTGCTGCTACATCTCCACCCACCTAATCTGATTGGCAGCTCCGCAGTGTCCCTCCTCCCTGCTGCTGAATCTCCACCCACCTAATCTGATTGGCAGCTCGTCAGTGTCCCTCCTCCCTGCTGCTGCATCTCCACCCACCTAATCTGATTGGCAGCTCCTCAGTGTTCCTCCTCCCTGCTGCTGAATCTCCACCCACTTAACCTGATTGGCAGCTCCTCGGTGTCCCTCCTCCCTGCTGCTGCATCTCCACCCACCTAATCTGATTGGCAGCTCCTCAGTGTCCCTCCTTCCTGCTGCTACATCTCCACCCACCTAATCTGATTGGCAGCTCCTCAGTGTCCCTCCTCCCTGCTGCTGAATCTCCACCCACCTAATCTGATTGGCAGCTCCTCAGTGTCCCTCCTCCCTGCTGCTACATCTCCACCCACCTAATCTGATTGACAGCTCCTCAGTGTCCGTCCTTCCTGCTGCTGAATTTTAGCACAGATTTGAGCACAGGATTAAATCAGTGTAAATCTAGTAATTTACCGGCACTAATTTTATACAACTACATAACAAAGAAATGTTACATAAAAGACCCTTGGAGTGTGAAGATTATTAGATGTTGGCTCCTGTTTGATTTTATTGCCGTAGTTGTCACATCAGTTATTTCACTGTGCTGAGAATGATATTACTTTCTATCATCAGGCTTCCAACCCTTGTTTTTCTCCCTAGGGGGCCATATTCCTGTTCTTTGCTGGAAGAATTGAAGAAATTAAAGGCAATATTGACTTGGTAAATGAGTAACCTTATAATAAGACTGGGTGACAATTCACATGTATTATCAAGGTGGAACAGAATCCACCATCAACTATTATAGGAAAACTTGTAAAAATCATCTGCTCCTACTACAGTAATCAATATCCCCCTAGGGTGACAATCTCTACATCGAAGCAATGTCCCAATTCATTGTGTATACCTGTCCATTTTGCTCTCTCATTTTTAGAGCCCGTCCCCTTATATCTGTCCATGGACTATAACCTATATGTTGATGGACCCTCTTTTCTAATCCTTGATGATCCCTTTAAGGAGGACTTGAAACACCATATTATGGCTTGTATAGTCAAGAGTGTCCCTGTGCGGTTACCACTGCTGTCGTAATCAGCCGGCCATCTAAGACTATGTTCACATGTCCAGTAGTGATCAGTTAGAATGGATCCCGCAGCAAAAAAAAGTTGTGCAGACCCAACTTTTTAGTTTGTTTTCAAATAACTTCCCCATCGCGGTGGGTCCAGCCTTCGATCCTGAAATCCAGTGCTTGGAAGAGCACCATGTGAATGGAGCGACCTTGGATCATGTGCTCTTCGCTCCATTCATTCTTATGGAAGTGATGAAGACCACCCGAATGCAGCTCTTGGCAATCTCTGGTGGTCCCATTAAGAATGAATGTATTGGAGTTGCTCATGATCAACCACCGCTCTGTTCACACCGGGCTCCCGATTCTGGAGGTCAGTTTGGCACCTAGAGATTGGGAAGTTATTCCCTACCCCATAGAGAAGGGATGACTCTCAAACTTGTCAATTCCATCTTATGGGGTTTTCAAGATGGAGGAGCCATGATGAAGACATTTTTATCTAATCAGCAGTAGGGAAGCAATGGTCGTATCTCCTCACAGGGTGCCATGTTCTTCTTCTTCCAGGCTATTCAGAGATTTGAGGAATGCTGCGAGGCTCAGCAGACCTGGAAGCAGTTCCACCATATGTGTTATTGGGAGCTTATGTGGTGCTTCACCTACAAGCAGCAGTGGAAGATGGCGTATTTTTATGCCGATCTCCTTAGCAAGGAAAGTTCCTGGTCAAAGGTATGTAATCGACGAAAATGGAGAAACCAACCAGCATCTGTAGTCCTGGCCCAGATCTCATATGTACAAAGAGATGACATTCCCGGAATGGAAAGTCTATAGCTGCAATGGTGGAGATGTACTGAATATACTGACTGCGCAACCTCATCCAATACGTACAGTTACCTGGTTATGGTCTTTGATGTCTTTTTTTCCTAAAATATGGTGGGACGGGCCCATCAGAGGAACCTCAAAGGTTCAGCAGAGCATAACCCCAATTGGAGCCGATTGCCAAGGTCGCCGAATTCACAAATAACCATTACACCTTATTGATGACGTGCCCGGTTTGTGAACTCTCAGAACTCCATTGACATTGAAGCCCATGGACCTCAATGCAAGATCTCCAACAAAGCTCAAACGATCACGTTTCTTTACTAGTACTGTTCTCCACAAATGGACCAAATAAACCTCAAGTGACAGAGATGACTTAGCTGCTGCACCCATGATAGTCTCTCATCATCTCAGCTTCACATCCTGTAGAACTGGAAAGTGGCCACCCCGTCTAGGTAAATCTCCAGCCTATATCTACCTGTATGATCCAGATACTTACCCTCAGTAGCCGCACAACACCTGAAAATAATGGTTTCATATTTGCCGCTGGGCCCCCTTATTGTACCAAATTCTACCCAACACTCTAATTATTATGAGCCTAGGTATAAGCACAGTTGTTTCACCGGCTTCATCAGGGTAATCAGATCAGTGGCCGAATCCCCTGATGAAGCCCTGGGTGAACTCCGGTGTCGGGGGGAATATTTTAATCAGGATATACAGAAATTAGGCAGCGTTATGTAGGTGCTTACTTTACAAGTTCATCTTAATAAATATAGGAATCCCTTCAGGGATCCATTTAGTATAGCGACTATCTCCATTCTTGCATAAACTGACGATCTGGATAATTTTTATTGCAATTTGATATTTATTGGGAATACCCAGCAAATATAACAAGAGCGGTAAAATAAGGTATTGGTTTACCTTCGGGCAAATCTGTTTTCATCCATTTTGTGCAGGGCCTATAAGTCTCCTTACACAGGCATGTCATTCTCCATATGGAGAAATGTTACCTCTTAGACCCCAGTCAGAGGCCTCTCATACAGCCATGGTAGGGGCAACACCCCCAAAACACGTGTCTGCAAATTGAGATTATGGTTTGGCTTTTATCCGTAGTCATATGGCAAGGCTCGTTAAAAGGTATTGATTTTTAGGATTGCCACTTCCCATTGGTGGCACTGGAATTCAAGTCCTCTTCCTTTCTGAAGAGGCCATTTGCGCCATTTTGGTAGCAGACATGTAATAATACTAACATCTGGAACCTGGTGATTGCACTATGACCTGTCTACCTCCGCTAGATGGAAGAAGCATAAATCTTGACTGCTGGCCATTAGAGGAAGAAACCATTGGTACCCTTTTATTTCACGCCACTGCTGCGCCTTTTTTTTTTTTTTTTTTAATCCTGGACAGTCTGTCTACAAGTCAAACTCTGTCCATATATCCGATCAGGGTTTCTTTAGCACTAAAGAAAAGTTGGAAAGAAGGTTTCCGGATCTGATATATTTACATGTCTATTAATGACATTTTTATACATCTATTATCTCATGAATGATTGATAAAAAATGTATTTGCTGTGTAAATAAACCAGGAATAACAGAGCATTGTATTGAGAAGCAACTTTTATAGGACCATAAATAGTTGAAGTGATGACAAACTATAGAACATAGTGGTGGATTCTTTGTTCACTATCCATCACAACGTTGTGTATAGGATGTCTGATAATATATCATTTATAATTAACCCTGTCCTACCTGCTATTTTTACCTCCCAGGCGACATATGTCTACATGAAAGCTGCTTATCTCAGCATGTTTGAAGAAGACGACACAAAGCCTTTCGGGGAGGATGAAGTTAAACTTTTTAGGTTTGTTACAAAATAATCATTCTATTATTCTGGGATCATAAGTGTTGGATTCTGTTATTCTAGGATCATAAGTGTTGGTGGTGAGTGTTCACATGCCCCCTTTCCTTGGGTAAATTTGTACCCATTGCTGTAGCCTGTAGGAACAGTGCAAATACAATGGGGGATTATTGGATAATGAGAGTTGGTTTATTTCTAACTTTTGTTGGAAGGTGGAAATATCCCCTAAATCACTAATAGAGCTCATCCAAATAGGAAAAGAAAAGTTGCTTGATTGTTTTTTAAAGTAAAATTCCATTAAACTTGTTAATATAAAGTACAGACCAAAAGTTTGGACACACCTTCTCATTTAAAGATTTTTCTGTATTTTCATGACTATGACAATTGTACATTCACACTGAAGGCATCAAAACTATGAATTAACACATGTGGAATTATATACTTAACGAAAAAGTGTGAAACAACTGAAATTATGTCTTATATTCTAGTTTCTTCAAAGTAGCCACCTTTTGGTTTGATGACTGCTTTGCACACTCTTGGCATTCTCTTGATGAGAGGTAGTCACCGGGAATGGTTTTCACTTCACAGGTGTGCCCCGTCAGGTTTCATAAGTGGGATTTCTTGCCTTATAAATGGGGTTGGGACCATCAGTTTTGTGTAGCAGAAGTCTGGTGGATACACAGCTGATAGTCCTACTGAATAGACTGTTAGAATTTGTATTATGGCAAGAAAAAAGCAGCTAAGTAATGAAAAACGAGTGGCCATCATTATTTTAAGAAATGAAGGTCAGTCAGTCCGAAAAATTGGGAAAACTCCGAAAGTGTCCCCAAGTGCAGTGGCAAAAACCATCAAGCGCTACAAAGAAACTGGCTCACATGAGGACCGCCCCAGGAAAGGAAGACCAAGAGTCACCTCTGCTTCTGAGGATAAGTTTATCCGAGTCACCAGCCTCAGAAATTGCAGGTTAACAGCAGCTCAGATTAGAGACCAGGTCAATGCCACACAGAGTTCTAGCAGCAGACACATCTCTACAACAACTGTTAAGAGGAGACTTTGTGCAGCAGGCCTTCATGGTAAAATAGCTGCTAGGAAACCACTGCTAAGGACAGGCAACAAGCAGAAGAGACTTGTCTGGGCTAAAGAACACAAGGAATGGACATTAGAACAGTGGATATTTGTGCTTTGGTCTGATAAGTCCAAATTTGATATCTTTGGTTCCAACCACCGTGTCTTTGTGTGATGCAGAAAAGGTGAACGGATGGGGCTCTACATGCCTGGTTCCCACCGTGAAGCATGGAGGAGGAGGTGTGATGGTGTGGGGGTGCTTTGCTGGTGACACTGTTGGGGATTTATTAAAAATTGAAGGCATACTGAACCAGCATGGCTACCACAGCATCTTGCAGCGGCATGCTATTCCATCCGGTTTGCGTTTAGTTGGACCATCATTTATTTTTCAACAGGACAATGACCCCAAACACACCTCAGGGCTGTGTAAGGGCTATTTGATCAAAAAGGAGAGTTGGGTGCTACACCAGATGACCTGACCTCCACAGTCACCAGACCTGAACCCAATCGAGATGGTTTGGGGTGAGCTGGACCGCAGAGTGAAGGCAAAAGGGCCAACAAGTGCTAAGCATCTCTGGGAACTCCTTCAAGATTGTTGGAAGACCATTCCCGGTGACTACCTCTTGAAGCTCATCAAGAGAATGCCAAGAGTGTGAAAAGCAGTCATCAAAGCAAAAGGTGGCTACTTTGAAGAACCTAGAATATAAGACAATTTCAGTTGTTTCACACTTTTTTGTTAAGTATATAATTCCACATGTGTTAATTCATAGTTTTGATGCCTTCAGTGTGAATGTACAATTTCATAGTCATGAAAATACAGAAAAATATTTAAATGAGAAGGTGTGTACTGTAGTTTAAGTGCTACGATATTAAAATATCAGTGGCCAAAAAATATGTAGACAAAGCCAGCTCTTCTCTAATAGTAAATATATCGGTGCCGGATCTGGGTCCCGGCAGCGCCACTTCTGCATTGGGTTTTCCCATTGTTTTTAACATGTCTGAAGGGGGCTGACTATCGGGCACATTTCAATAGCAAAGCCAGCCTCCTTTTCCGTCAAGGCTGATGTATAAAAAGAGAGAGTAAGTTTCATCTAACTTCACTTTAAACACATTAATACATTTTTTTATCTAGCTGGACAATCGCTTTAAAATACCCCCAAATTTTAAATTAATGAGCAGAACACGATGGATCATTCTCAGGACCATGGCTAAGTTTCTAAGGACTTTTTTTTCTAAGAATATCATATTGATGGTAGCGCCAGGTTCTGTAGCTTAGCTTATAAAGCCACAGTACCAGGCACAGCTCCTTGCTCACTGTGTCGCATGCTGCAGTGAAGGGGCCATGGATAGTACATTAACTCAATATCCTCAAAAACACCTTCTCCATACAAAGAATTAAAAAAACAAAAAAACAAACCATAAATATCACATACTCGTCAATGCATTTTAATACCCCAAATCACATGTATCACGGCTATAGTGGTTAGTAATAGTCACATATCCATTAATGCTGGGGATTAAAATCCATCCCAGTTCCCACTTGTTAGGACCTGGGAACCATAATAATGTCCTTAATAAAGGGGTACAGACACCCGGTAATCCGTCAGGCTGTTTCGGCCTCTGACTTGGATATTTTCATAACACTAGATATCAGAGCACGAAACCCTATTGATTTTAATGGAGTGAAGCCTGTACCCATCCTGTCAGCCAGGACTTTTTTTTTTTTTCATAAAAGCTGGAACCGCAGCAAAATAGTTGAGGATTATTGTAAATGCCAGGAAGTCTAGGACCCGACGCCTCGCCCTGGATCTGCGCACAGTATGGTTATATTAGTAGAAGATGTCCAGCAATGTCTGATTCATATTAGTAACAGAACATATGCTTCTATTTCCTTCTCAGACAGGTGCCAAGCCTAAAAGTTAAAATAGCCGGGAAATCTCTTCCAACGGAAAAATTTGCTATTAGAAAAACTCGGAGATATCAAGCTCAGAATCCAGTGTCATTATCTATCCCTCCTTTGGTATGGACCCGATCAGTAATGTAACATTTTCTCTATATCTTCTTAGAACCGTTGTACCAGTATGACCTGTTACACTGGCACTTGGTTCCTAATGGCCACCATGGATGGTCAGATATTTCATCATTAAAAATTACTGTTCTATCAAGTAGGCCTCCACTTCAAGAGAACCTATCACTTGTCATAACTCTATAATGTTTGTACCTGGTGTAAATGCCGCTGTTCTCCTGAATCCGGCACTGTTTTTCTTTTGTTCCTGCGCCCTTCCGTTCCTGAGATATGAGCTCTATTAAGATGTATATAAATCTAGTCTTGTTTGCCAATTGGGTGTGATCTGCAAGAACACGCCCACGCAGAAGTTGATGGTCACGCCCACTCGGAACAAAGAAATCTAGATTTCTATACAGTGAAGGGTCATATCCCAGGAACGGAGAGACGCAGGAACAAAAGAAAAACACCGCCGGATTCAGGAGAACGGCGGCATTTACACCAGGTAAAAAATAAATAAATACATATTTAGGGCAAGAGATGGGTTCTCTTTAAATAGGTTGGCCCTTTTATGCTCATTTTTCAGTTACATGAAATTATGTTTAACGACGATAGGAATTCTAAAATGTGCCAGGGATTAATGTAGCGCATGCAAACAAAACTAGTGAACTTCATTTAACATAAAGTCAGACACAAATCAATTAGACTTCAAAAGGGCACAAATTAAAAGAAGAATTTGGAGCAAATAGAAACAGATGAAAAATGGCAAAAATTAGGCAAAAAAAGACGCAAATGCAATAATGAATCGTGCCCTATGACTCTGGCGTGAGGAGTTGTGACTGTTGTTCTCTTCTTTTTTGCAGGAAATGATGTATATCTGGAACGGTTATGCTGTTCTTGGGAAGCAGAGGGACCTCACCGAAAAGATGTTACTCACATTGAAAAGAGCAGAGGAGAATCTAAAGGGGCACGAAGGAGCTACAGGTAGCCAGTGATGTAGTCTAAGGCAAGCACTCACTTTTGGGGTGTTTTTGCATGTTGGGGCACGTGCCTCATTCTTAGGGGTTTCAGCTGATTTGTTAGTAAAATGTGTCATAATCCATCGTTAAAGGGATAGCTCATACATTTAAAGGCGCTGTTCCAAATTAATAGGTTATGCCCTATTATTAGGAAATAACTTGTCCTTCCCTAGAACGATGTTTCGATGGTCGAGCATGCCCACGGCCACTCCATCATTGCTGGAGATATCTGAGCCCTCCATTCAGACAAGGGTCTTCAGGTCCCTATTCTCAGGTTCGCTGGTGGTCTCATGGGTGGATCGCGGCAATCAATAAGTCATTTCCACACATATCGATTGGAAACGACTTATTAATTGGGTACACTCCCTTTCAGGCTTATCCATGGCATATACCATATATGCGTGAGACATACGGGTCTCACGACTGAGACCCACAATTGTTTCGAAAACTGGACCCCGTCACTTGATGCTATGGGGGCTCCAAACAAAGCAGAAAAACATTAAAGTATAACAAAACTTTTAAAAAGTTACTTTATATTTAGTAGTCCATTAACATTCTATAGAATAATCGGGTCACCCAGGACTATTAAATTCTGTTTTTCGTTACTATGGGCCAAAAATATAACAGGCAAGCAGTTCCTAACAGACGTAACTACTTGCCTGTTTTTACTCGCCGGTGGCTCAGAGCGGTCACTTGCCACTTCTGCTGGTGATTCAGCTGCTCCTCGTTCACAGAACAGCTCTTCTTCTTCTTCTTCCAGGCTGCTGTGTCGACGGGGCATCACTGCTGTTATACTGATTGATAGATGGCTCCCTGCAGTTAGGCAGCGGGGAGCCAGGGTGTAAATCAGTATAGTATCAGCAGAGACGCCCCATCAGCAGAGGAGAGTTGTGTGATGACAGAGGAAGCTGTAGGATCACCGGTAAGAGGAGTCTGTGACCCCTTTGTGCCAGTGGAGATTGGCACAAGCACAAATGTAAGGTAGGTGGCATTCACATGACTAGTCCTTAGGCCCATAGTAAAAAAAAAAAAATGTAGTCCTGGATAACCGCTTTTTCCTATGGGTCCTAAGACCCCCACCGATACCACTAGAGGCTTTGCAGAAGCACTATCCTCCCGCATGATCATGAGCTCAGTAGTGCACAGACCCCTAAACTTTCTTCTGCAAAGTCTTTTCAGTTATCTTGGGACCCCACCAATATTCAGGATAGTTAAGGAATTACATTTAATGAGCAAAAAAAATAAAATAATGCTTTAAAGGGCTTGTTTACATGCAGTGTTTTTGATGCATTTTTTCTTCTGCTTTTTAACAGCATTTTTTCCGCACTAAGGCTGGATTCACATTTGCGTTTTTTGCCGCTGCGTTTTAGCGCAAAAAAAGCATGCGTTTTTTTTCCTATACTTAACATTAAAAACGCATGCTTTTTTTGCATGCGTTTTGCCGCCGCATGCGTTGTTGCAGAAATGCAACATGTAGTAACTTCTAGCGGCTTTTTTTTGCCGCAAAAAAAAACGTATTGCTGTCTATGTAAACGCATGCGTTTTTAAGCACATGCGTTTTAATAGAAAAACCCTAACCATAAGGGATCCTAACCCTAACCCCTAGCTATTTCTGTTTATAGTGGGTTTTCTAGTTGTTTTTGATGATTGGCATCTGTCACACAACTCTCATCATGCGTTTCAAAAACGCAAACGCGGTAAAAAACGCATGTAAACGCGTCAAAACGCCGCAATTTTTTTAACACATGCAAAAACGCATGCGTCTAAAAAACGCAGCGTTTTAACGCGTTTACATGCGTTTTTTGCACCACATGCGTTTGCGTTAAAAACGCAGCGTTTAACGCAAATGTGCGTTTAACGCAAATGTGAAACTAGCCTTAAATACACTATAACAACATAGTAAGATTGTAGCCTTGTTGCAGTTTTTGTTTTTTTGCATTTTCCTCTTTTTTTTATAGCAGTGTTTCTGTTTTGTCACAGAAAAGCTTTGATTCTGCACTTAAAAATTAAATTGCTTCCACTGATCAAACCGATCGCGTCACATATCAAAAGTTTTTTTTTACAGTTTATTTACCATTTGTGTAAACCACCATCAGTGACTTTTGTAAAATGTCCATTCCGCTGGGCACGTCTGATATTTCCCGTAAGAATACGTTTCTTTCATCGTTATTATCCCAGACTTTATTAGCAGAATTTGTTCGATGCCTTTTTGGGGGCGCTGTTCACATAAAGGAACCTCGGCCATCAGTATTTACCGAGGAACAGTGCGATATTGAATGTCGGCATCTAATTCCGAGACATGATGGAAATAAATGTGTTCTGTTCTCTTTGTCAGAGAATGATTTTCTGAGGGACGATCAATGTCTGGTACAACTGCTAAAAGGCTTATGCTTCAAGTATTTGGACATGATGGACGAGGCTGAGGAGTGCTTCAAATACATCCCTGCAAAGTGAGTACGAAGGAAAGAGGCGAGGAGCATCCTACTGTAAATTAGTTCTCGTTTTGTCACCTATCCGTCATATATCACCACAGGTAAGCGGGGGCGGGACAAAGTCTCTGATTGGCCAAAGTTTTTGCATATGCTCCTCCCCCTCTGACCCATGATAGCGATTATCTGCTGATACAGCTGATGGCCAGCGGTGCAGAGTTAGTAGTCACTCCACAGTCCTGGCGCCTCTGGGAGCCCAAAGGCCCCTCTGCCATGTAACGAGACATCATTATTATGCAATAGGACCCTCTATCTACCTTGTGTCATTTATATTTTAGCAGACTTGATTCACCCATTTACATGCACATTTATGTGTGTAATGACCATCTATGTATATGTGACTGGGTCATACGGCGCCCATAAAATATGCCCATCCCCGTGGCAGGCTAGTAAAGTAGGTGGTGTGTATGACCTTCAGTTATTTTACACGTTCATGGTTCCTTTGTGTCCTCCCTGCGGAAGTGAAGGGCTCAGCTAGATACAAGGTGCTGCCATTCTATAGAATGAATACCCCCCTTTTACAGTGAGAAGAAGATTAAATATGACGAATACCTGATCCCCAACGCTCTGCTGGAGCTGGCTCTACTGTATCTGCAGACAGACCGGAGGGAAGAGGCCATCAAACTACTTGAAAATGCAAAGTAAGGAGAAATGTGTAATATTGGTGGTCGGTTTATATGATGCAAACTTCTTACACTGCAGTAAATGCCTAACCATGTACAAGACAGGTGATAGAGGTAGAGTCAGATCAAGGGGACCCCCAGCAGTCCTGACAATGGGGGCCCTGAATTCTTGGGTTGTTCAAATTTGTGACTATCAATTCAATGGCAGTCAGTTCATTCTGGCAGTTCCGGGCAGTATTCTGTGACCGCTGGATGGGAGCCCAGAGGACCACTTTCTACCTGACGGTAGCTGCGGCTCCTCTTGCATAGCCTTGCACAATGCCATCGTTGCAGCGTGCAGCACACACGGTCACAGCAGGCCGGCTAATCACAAGAGCAGCCGCCATGGATGCGGTCAGATAGAGGGCGGTTCACAGGGTTCCCAGGACACAGACCAGGTCCTACGACTTTATACGCTCATCTCTATCCAAGACTCATTGACGCGCAAGGATTTCTAAAGTATCTTTTTTTTTTTTTATTGTCTTGTAGTACATATTGGCTGTTTTTGCACCAAATTCATCAAAATAACGCACACATTTCATGAATTTTACACAAAACTAAAAATGTTTTTTGTTTTGAACCTTTGTAGAGCAAAAAAAAACAAACAAACTGCATGTTCTGCTATATATTTATTTTTTTGCAAAAATAAATTTTATCAACAAGAAAAAAGTGGAACAGCACAGAAATACTTATCTTCGGGTGCAAGGCCCCCAGACAACCAGTCCACCGATCATCCAAGTCTCATAAAGTTTCAAAAAAAGAGGCAGCACTCCATTGTTCCAATGTTAAAACGTGCAGGGTTTAATTTACCCACATATTCAGGCCTGAATATGTGGGTAAATTAAACCCTGCACGTTTTAACATTGAAACAATGGAGTGCTGCCTCTTTTTTTGAAAAAAAAATAAATAAAAAAAAATAAAAAAAATATATATATATATATATATATATATACACAGGTCCTTCTCAAAAAATTAGCATATAGTGTTAAATTTCATTATTTACCATAATGTAATGATTACAATTAAACTTTCATATATTATAGATTCATTATCCACCAACTGAAATTTGTCAGGTCTTTTATTGTTTTAATACTGATGATCTTGGCATACAACTCCTGATAACCCAAAAAACCTGTCTCAATAAATTAGCATATTTCACCCATCCAATCAAATAAAAGTGTTTTTTAATAACAAACAAAAAAACCATCAAATAATAATGTTCAGTTATGCACTCAATACTTGGTCGGGAATCCTTTGGCAGAAATGACTGCTTCAATGCGGCGTGGCATGGAGGCAATCAGCCTGTGACACTGCTGAGATGTTATGGAGGCCCAGGATGCTTCAATAGCGGCCTTAAGCTCATCCAGAGTGTTGGGTCTTGCGTCTCTCAACTTTCTCTTCACAATATCCCACAGATTCTCTATGGGGTTCAGGTCAGGAGAGTTGGCAGGCCAATTGAGCACAGTAATACCATGGTCAGTAAACCATTTACCAGTGGTTTTGGCACTGTGAGCAGGTGCCAGGTTGTGCTGAAAAATGAAATATTCATCTCCATAAAGCATTTCAGCCGATGGAAGCATGAAGTGCTCCAAAATCTCCTGATAGCTAGCTGCATTGACCCTGCCCTTGATGAAACACAGTGGACCAACACCAGCAGCTGACATGGCCCCCCACACCATCACTGACTGTGGGTACTTGACACTGGACTTCAGGCATTTTGGCATTTCCTTCTCCCCAGTCTTCCTCCAGACTCTGGCACCTTGATTTCCGAATGACATGCAAAATTTGCTTTCATCAGAAAAAAGTACTTGGGACCACTTAGCAACAGTCCAGTGCTGCTTCTCTGTAGCCCAGGTCAGGCGCCTCTGCCGCTGTTTATGGTTCAAAAGTGGCTTTACCTGGGGAATGCGGCACCTGTAGCCCATTTCCTGCACACGCCTGTGCACGGTGGCTCTGGATGTTTCCACACCAGACTCAGTCCACTGCTTCCTCAGGTTCCCCAAGGTCTGGAATCGGTCCTTCTCCACAATCTTCCTCAGGGTCCGGTCTCCTCTTCTCGTTGTACAGCGTTTTCTGCCACATTGTTTCCTTCCAACAGACTTACCATTGAGGTGCCTTGATACAGCACTCTGGGAACAGCCTATTTGTTGAGAAATTTCTTTCTGGGTCTTACCCTCTTGCTTGAGGGTGTCAATGATGGCCTTCTTGACATCTGTCAGGTCGCTAGTCTTACCCATGATGGGGGTTTTGAGTAATGAACCAGGCAGGGAGTTTATAAAAGCCTCAGGTATCTTTTGCATGTGTTTAGAGTTAATTAGTTGATTCAGAAGATTAGGGTAATAGGTCGTTTAGAGAACCTTTTCTTGATATGCTAATTTATTGAGACAGGTTTTTTGGGTTATCAGGAGTTGTATGCCAAAATCATCAGTATTAAAACAATAAAAGACGTGACAAATTTCAGTTGGTGGATAATGAATCTATAATATCTGAAAGTTTAATTGTAATCATTACATTATGGTAAATAATGAAATTTAACACTATATGCTAATTTTTTGAGAAGGACATATATATATATATATATATATTTATTTATTTAATAGAAGAAAAGGAACAGCACCACGCTTATACTTATCTTCAGGTGCAGGGCCTCAGGCAACCAGTCCAATGATTGCACCAGATTCACAGAGATTCAAAAAAGAGGCAGCACTCCATAATTCAAGTGAAAAAAATGTGGAAGGTTTTAATCAACCCACATAGCTGGGCCCACATTTTTTTCACTTGAATTATGGAGTGCTGCCTCTTTTTTGAATCTCTCTCTCTCTCTCGATATATATTCTGACATGCATATAATCCCTCAAAGGGGAACTGGAGTACATTCGTGCAAAAAAAAAAAAAAAATTAAGACTTTTGAAAAAGTTACAATTAATGAATCCACCGAAAACATAAAAAACAGGTGAAACACACATAAAAGACTTAAAAAAAGGCAAATTAAAAGAATAATAAGGAACAAATTAAAAACAAGCGAAAAACACCAAAAATAAGTTCAGAGAAAATAGGATAAATGATATAAAGAGCATGCAAAAAGCATGCACCATAAAAGTGTACCTCTTTAAAAAAAAATTAGTAAATATTTATTAGACAGACACCCAAATAATAGCACAAAACTACACATGTAAAGAGGGGGAACAAGAAGATCCCCTAAAAAAAACCAATAAGGCAGGAAGGGGAGCGATCGCCTACAGTATCTCCTTGAGACCCTAATACTAAATTGGATACAATCGGAGACTTCTAACTTAGACTATGAGCAAAGTATCTTTTTTTTACTTTAGATACATTTAGATAATTTAGATACATTGTAGCAATACAAGAATCTGTTGCAAATGTCTACACACCCTTAAAGTTACATGTTAAACTTACATTTTTATCTTGTGAATGTTCTTCCACCAGACACAATTACAAGAATTATTCCATGGAGTCTCGGACGCATTTCAGAATTCAGGACGCTCTATTACACGCCAGATCTATTCCGAACGGCTGCTGACGAATGTCCTCGCAGGATAAACCTTTCTAGTAGTATTTATTTTTTCAAGAACTGCTATTTCCCACATTGATGGGATAAGGTAAAAGGACAATGGTGGGCTGTCCGCAGGATTCTCTAAATTATTTGTCCACAGGTGATTTTCCTCGGGGCTTATTGTAGCCAGGATCCTAGAAGTGGCTGCTTCTCCCCGCTTTGATCCTACATTATAGTTAAAAATTTACCAGCGGGTAACGTGAGAATTTGAATGATCACCAATCAGGGTTTGGAGAATGTATTTATACTGTTTCCACATTGCATATAAAATGTCTATATGTAAAAAAAAAAAAAAAAAAAAATCAATTTACCTAAATACAAAATTTTACTAAATGCAACAAACAGGGATTCAGGTCAGGTTCATTTTAGTGTTCTACCACTAGATGGTGCTAGGTCACCCTAGCAGAGAAGACTGGACCTTGTCCAAGCCCCTCATTCCATTGTTATCATGGCTGGAGCACTGTGACACTTGTGTTATGCTCTTAAAGAGGACCTGTCACCACATCAAAAGTGTTGAGTTTTTGCTCTTATGTTATTCCCCCTACTCCACTGAGTATTGTTATGTTATTTATTTTATTTTTTTAAATCCAGAGATATAGACCCTTTTTATTCAGCGCTAATTTTTATGGTCTGTTCCGAGTAGGCGTGGCTCAGTGTCCTTATGCAGATCAGCCTAAAGACACGCCCCCGCAGAATCATTTCAGCCACAGCCCCTGGTAAGAACTGGAAAAAAATCAGCGCTACATAAACAGGCCCATATCTCTGGAAAAGGGAATTATCAGAGGGGCAACGGAAATAAAATAGGAGCAAAAACTGGGGACTTTTGACCGGATGACAGGTTCTGGGTTTTGCAAGGATCTACGTGGGTAGGACCGACAGGATGCCCGCTTAGAATTAAGGAAGCTTTGCAGATTTAAAGAGAATCAGTCAGCAGGTTTTCACTAACATGAGAGCTGCGTAATACAGGAGCAGAGACCCTGACTCCAGTGATGTGTCACTCACTTGTCTTGTGTGCTGTGGTTTTAATATAATAAGTGTTTAATCAGGAGGAGATTATCACTGCAGGACTAGGTATCTTGTGCTAGGCAGTCCAGCTAATCTGTGTAACCCCGCCCCCCACCAACAATTGGCAGCTTGCTGCTACTATACACAGGAAGCTGCCAATCAGGAGTGTGGGCGGGGTTATGCACAGCTCAGCATTCCTAGCAATACTACATCTACAGTAAACGGGGATTCTATCAAAACTACAACAAGAAGCCCAATAAGTGACACATCTCTGGAATCAGGCTATCTACCCCTTACAGCATGCTGCTCTCAGATTCCATGACAAAATCCTGCTGACATTCCCTATTAGCTGCACCCCAACACTCTTACCTCTTGCTATGGAGAAAGCTACAACACAGCAGTAGGTTCTCGTGATCCGCGGGATGTTTCAAGGGTCGGACCCTCACCAACTATATGGAAATACTGCGCCATTGTTATTCGTTGGCAATGTTTCCTATTGCCGCGTTCTATTAATACAGGCCGAGAAACAATCCCAGATCACTGGTGCTGAACGGAGGCAGCCATGTTCTGCAAGAAGCTTTGGAGCCATTACTGAATGCAAGAGGGAGATGAAGCCGAATGGGGACATTTGGATCACTCCTGCTGTTCGCACCATTCGCAGAATACAGGCTGCTGCACTCAGCCCTACCAAATCTCGTCCACCTGCCGCATGAAAAATCTGCAGGAAATGTACTTGTGGGACACTCAGCAAATGTTACACATAATGAACATATGCAGAGCAGCGTCAGAACGAGCGTCAGGCTTCAAAAGCCATGAAGCGGCTAAAAGTAGTGACGGCTCCTGCTTGTAGGTTACTACTATTTAATATGTCAGATTTAAAAAAATGCTGGAAAAGACGGCAAAACGTTTTAAAACCACTACTTCAAAAACTCAGCAGATTTTCCGCTGTCTAAGACGTCACGTGCAGTCACTGCTTGGAAAATTCTTCCTATTTCTATGGGAAATCCACGTTCCTTGGTTTTTTTTTTTTTAACCTCGTCAGAGTTCTACGGCGATCTAACACTGTCCCCAAGTGCCACCGGCCAGTCCATGCACTGCTATCCTTGTCAGAGATGTATGGCCAACTAACTCTTTCCCTAAGAGCCGCTGGCCAGTCCATGAAGTGCAATCCTTGTCAGAGTTCTACGGCCATCTCTTTCCCCAAGAGCCGCCGGCCAGTCCATGCAGTGCGATCCTCTACAGAGTTCTACGGCCATCTCTGTCCCCAAGAGCCGCCGGCCAGTCCATGCAGTGTGATCCTTGTCAGAGATGTATGGCCATCTAACTTTGACCCCAAGAGCCGCTGGCCAGTCCATGCAGTGCGATCATCGTCAGAGTTCTATGGCCATCTGACTCTTCCCTAAGAGCCACCGGCCAGTCCATGCAGTGTGATCCTCGTCAGATTTCTACGGCCATCTAACTCTTTCCCCAAGAGCCGCCGGCCAGTCCATGCAGTGCGATCCTCTACAGAGTTCTACGGCCATCTCTGTCCCCAAGAGCCGCCGGCCAGTCCATGCAGTGTGATCCTTGTCAGAGATGTATGGCCATCTAACTTTGACCCCAAGAGCCGCTGGCCAGTCCATGCAGTGCGATCATCGTCAGAGTTCTATGGCCATCTGACTCTTCCCTAAGAGCCGCCGGCCAGTCCATGCAGTGCGATCGTCAGAGTTCTATGGCCATCTGACTCTTCCCTAAGAGCCGCCGGCCAGTCCATGCAGTGCGATCCTCATCAGAGTTCTACGGCCATCTAACTCTGTCCCCAAGAGCCGCCGGCCAGTCCATGCAGTGTGATCCTTGTCAGAGTTCTACGGCCATCTAACTCTGTCCCCAAGAGCCGCCGGCCAGTCCATGCAGTGCGATCCTTGTCAAGAGTCCATCTGACTCTTCTCTAAGAGCCGTATGTACTCATGCTGCGCTCCCGATGTTGTTCATCATTTCAATACCCCACCCACAAGGAGTTTGGTTATTTCTAGTGACGAGCGAGTATACTCGTTACTTGGGTGACCTCCGAGTATTTATGACTGCTCGGAGATTTAGTTTTCATCCCGGCAGCTGAATGATTTACAGCTACTAGCCAGCCTGAGTACATGTGGGGATTCCGTAGCAATCAGGCAACCCCCACATGTACTCAGGCTGGCTAGTAAAAACGAGTATACTCGCTGATCACTAAGTATTTCCCAATTCCGGTTACTGAGCCGCAGACATGTCCAGTCTAATGAATTCCCATTGGTTTGGACCAGACCGGGAGCATCCTACTGGTCCGGCCGTCTTACTATAATTCTGAGCCTTGTTCCTCATTCAATTTAGGAAATTGTTGCCAAAAATATTCTAGAAACTTTGATAAGTTTTTTTTTTTTTAAAGTTTATATTGAATCTGATGTTTCTTAATGAGAAGGCATTCTGTATTTTTCTAATGTTTGCTCAGAATAAATGGTCCTTTTAATTAAAGATCCGTGTCCTGTGATATGTTTGTTACATTATTTTGGAGGGGGGTTTAGTCCCACATCAACCACAAACCAAATTCCAGTGTACCTGTGACTGTGAGCAAGATGAGTGCCAGCAGAGGGCGCCGTAGAAAACGGGCAGATTGTCCGGGAGCCCTGGTGCATCTACAAGCAACAATGAAAAATGTAGGAAATTGCAAAAGAGAGAAAACTAAGAATTTGGTTAACATTACTGTGAACCTTTTGTTTTTTTTTTTCATTAAACCCCTTCCCACACGTCTCTTTCCCCCCCTGTTGTGATGGACGGTGAAGTGCGGATTCCGAAGGATTAAATCATACTTAAGTGAACAGCTGATGTGAATGGACAAACTGATACTAATGCCTCCCACTGTCTCCGTGCCCAACTCTATATATACACACACATTATATGTACCGTATATATAATTAGTACGTCTATACACACACACATTATATGTATATATAATTAGTACGCCTATATACACACATTATATGTACCGTATATATAATTGGTACTCCTATGTACACACACACATTATATGTATATATATTTAGGACTCCTATACACACATTATATGTATATATAATTAGTACGCCTATATACACACATTATATGTACCGTATATATAATTAGTACGCCTATACACACACACATTATATGTATATATAATTAGTACGCCTATATACACACATTATATGTACCGTATATATAATTGGTACTCCTATGTACACACACACATTATATGTATATATATTTAGGACTCCTATACACACATTATATGTATATATAATTAGGTATAAAGAAGAAAAGAGCCGGCACTCACCGATCGTCCGGAACAGGTACCTTTATTGAAGTGCGGTTAAAACATCTTCACGGCCGGGGGTGCTAAACAAGGAGAGCGGCAAGCATGACGACGGCCGTTTCGCGCCTAGTGTGCGCTTCTATGGGTCTGCTATTTCTGCCAAGGCACCCGTGATCAGAAGTCTGAACCTCCATTGCAGGTGAGCAGTTCACACTGTGTTTGAGAGCGGTGGTGCGTCCAGCTGTCTCTACATTTTGTGTATATATAATTAGTACTGCTATTTATCACATATTTGCAGGGTCCCATGCACATTTCTATTAATTCTGGGCTGCTTTACACTGACCGATTGGTTTGGAATAACACAACAGGCATGAAATGTGTTAGAATGGATATATCTGGAGTAATAATGGTCACTTTCACCCAACAATTTTATGTATTATTATCAATAGTGATGAGTGAGCATGCTCAGGTGCTAACATAGGGTCTTCAGGGTTCTCGAAAAATATGTGCAGACAATGATTGGCTGTTCAGCTAAAATAATCTGCAATGCTTTAAAAAAGAAAAGCCAAACCAGAGAGACAGACAGAAGAAAACTGAAGACTACCATTCGAATGGATGGAAGAATAGCAAAGGCTCGGCCAATGATCAAAGACAGACTCCAATTACCTGTGGCTGTTAGAAGACGCCTGTGTGAAGCTAATCTCTTAGCAAGAAGTCCCCACAAAGTCCCATTGTTTAAAAAAAAACAAAAAAAAAAAACACGACATGTACTGAAGCGGATACAATTGGCCAAAGAACACATCAAGTGGACTAAAGAGAAATGGAGAAACATTTTATGAACTGATGAAAGTAAAATTGTTCCTTTGGGGTCCAAGGGTAGCAGACAGTTGGTCAGACAACCTCCAAACTCTGCATTCAAGCCACGGTACACCCTGCACACAGTGAAGCATGGTGGTGGAAGCATCATGATATGGCCATGTTTCTCTTACTATGGCGCCAGACCTATTTACCTCATACCAGGGATCATGGATCAGTTTGCACATATTAAAATACTTGAAAAGGTCATGTTTGCCTTACGCTGAAGAGCCGATGCCTTTAAAATGGGTGTTTCAGCAAGACAACGACCCTAAACACACCAGAAAACAAGCAAAATCTTGGTTTCAAAAAAAAAAAAAATTGAGGTTATGGAGCAGGCAGCCCAATCCCTGGACCTTAATCCCAATAGAACACTTGTGGGGTGACATCAAAAATGCCGTTTCTGAGGCAAAGTCAACAAATGCCAAAAAAATAGTGGGATGTAGTCCGAGAATCCTGGGCTGGAATAACAGGTGACAGGGGCAGAAGTTGGTTGACTCTATGCAATACAGATGTGAAGCAGCTCTTAAAAAAAAAAAAAAACAAGGAAAACTGGGTATACAACTAAATATTAGGTTAGTGAGTCAGAGGAATACTAAATAGTCATAAAAATAGTATATTGTGAGTTTGTAAAGACAGATGCAGACACTTTTTGTTAAACAGCCCTATGCTCATTGTTTGTTATTTTCTGAAAGTAGTTATCTACATTTCTCTTCATGTTTGATTTAGAAAACAGTGTGCCATGTCCTCAATGCATGGAAATAATTTAAATAGTGTGAAGATTTTGTGATTAACACTACTGTACACCCATGGAGGTTAAAATGGGCATCTACGGAAGCTTTCCTGTCTCAGATGAAAATATAAATAATGACACACAGTGAAGAGTGCTGGAAGCAGCTTGTGTCCTTCTGAACCCCGACACAACTTTTCACTGTAATTTTCAGTCGGGGAAGCTGAAATCCTTCTCCCTAGAAGACGAGTCTGTATATAAAACCACAGTTCCTGGCATCTGAGAATTTCCCGGCTTTCACAACGCAACCACTTAAGCAAGATGTGAACATGTAATTTCTCCAAATGTGATGTCATCCGGCAATCACAGTCTGAGGCTCTGAAGAGCTCTTACAATACATATCAATGTGGTCTGGATATCTGTGATGAGTCTACGGCTACAATCACATCAGTGCACATGGACCCATAGTAACACTTACCGGTAATCTGTTTTTCATGAGCCAATTCCTGCACCAGTGGGTGGGAGCCCTCCTAACCCACACAAAAAACAGGAACCGACCGTCTCCGGGATCTCTTAAATCCCTTGGAATCAGTCGCATTTCAGGAACTAGAACTTATTTTCTGGTTTACACACATACCTGTTTATTCGGCCTACTGCGTCCTAATCAAGAGTTGTCCTAGAAGCCGTCCGATGAGAGGCGGTCATCTCACTCCACCATCCGACGGGCACAGACTATTATGTACCGGCCCTAGGGAGAATACAAGTTTGTTTTCTCCCAGTAGCCGTCCTTTCAGACAGACCTTTTTAACACTATATACCGGCAGATTAATCCTATATTCATTAGGTTTTTTTTTCTTTAACATGACCGGTTCCCTTTAAATGGATCTTTCACTTTCAGGAAAGTGGACCCTAAATGCAGAAAAAAATACCTAAAAAACAATGGGTCCTCACTCCCCCCAGGTCCAGTGACCACTGTCCACCATCTGTTGGCATTGAAATGAGTCTTCTCACCCTCGACTTCATTGTTGGAAGACTGTCCAGACGGAGGACACCAAATACATTAGACAATCAATAAATTACACAGACACCGACAGTTTTGGCCGACTTATAAAAGTTTCAGATGTGAGTGTAAGATGACCCACTTGTGCCAGAGCGAGACGTAGACCCACTTGTGCCAGAGCGAGACATAGACGCACTAGTCCCAGAGCGAGACGTAGACCCACTAGTCCCACAGCGAGACGTAGACCCACTTGTGCCAGAGCGAGACGTAGACCCACTTGTGCCAGAGCGAGACGTAGACCCACTTGTGCCAGAGCGAGACGTAGACGCACTAGTCCCAGAGCGAGACGTAGACGCACTAGTCCCAGAGCGAGACGTAGACCCACTAGTCCCACAGCGAGACGTAGACCCACTTGTGCCAGAGCGAGACGTAGACGCACTAGTCCCAGAGCGAGACGTAGACGCACTAGTCCCAGAGCGAGACGTAGACCCACTAGTCCCACAGCGAGACGTAGACGCACTAGTCCCACAGCCTGCTTCTAGCAAAATATGGAAAAGGGTTTTTTTTTTTTTACACCCGTTAGGAAATTGTGCACTATAGCAGCTGCAATGATGGTCATGTGCCAGAGCGAGATGTAGACGCACTAGTCCCAGAGCGAGACATAGACCCACTTGTGCCAGAGCGAGACGTAGACGCACTAGTCCCAGAGCGAGACGTAGACGCACTAGTCCCACAGCGAGACGTAGACCCACTTGTCCCACAGCGAGACGTAGACCCACTTGTGCCAGAGCGAGACGTAGACCCACTTGTGCCAGAGCGAGACGTAGACCCACTTGTGCCAGAGCGAGACGTAGACCCACTGGTCCCAGAGCGAGACGTAGACCCACTTGTGCCAGAGCGAGACGTAGACCCACTTGTGCCAGAGCGAGACGTAGACCCACTTGTGCCAGAGCGAGACGTAGACCCACTTGTGCCAGAGCGAGACGTAGACGCACTAGTCCCACAGCGAGACGTAGACCCACTTGTCCCACAGCGAGACGTAGACCCACTTGTGCCAGAGCGAAACGTAGACCCACTTGTGCCAGAGCGAGACGTAGACCCACTTGTGCCAGAGCGAGACGTAGACCCACTTGTTGCAGAGCGAGACGTAGACCCACTTGTTGCAGAGCCTGCTTCTAGCAAAATATGGAAAGGGTTTTGTTTTTTTAAATTCTTGAAACACTGATTTTAAAGTAGCTATTTCAGGATTTTTTTTACGCCCGTTAGGAAATTGTGCACTAGAGCAGCTGCAATTGTTGGTCATGTATACAAGACAAAGATGATCCCTGTTCCACCAGTGCGGTTTATAGGTTTTAATCTTCCTATATGGCACAATAAACCATCAGTCCTATGGACGATATATAATACTAGTGATCCGGCCACAGTTTGTAGCTCTGACAGCTGCGGAGCCCACCAGGCAGCTAGACTGTGGGATGACCTCAACTCGCTGTACAAAATGCCATACACAAGGCATCTTATTGACAGGACAGAACTGTACTGTAACAGACGCATCAGAGCGGGTTGCAGAAGAGCTGAAATGCTGAGAACAGGGACTTTTCAGTGCTGGGTATTAGGCGTTTTGAAGCAGAGCCAAGTCAGGGTATTAAACCTTCAGTATACACAGCTTTAATCTGATGCTGAGCTAGCAACACCACTGTGAAAGGCCGATGAAAATACAGTCCAATTTTAGACAAAATAAAAAAAACAAAAAAACATATACTGTAGTGATTACATGTAACACAAATGAAGGTTAATCCCTCCAGAGTCAGCGGCTGCCCCAAGCCAGCGTATGGCTAGGTCCTCACTGACGGGGAAGGGGTTAATAAAGACAAAACATAAAAGCAGAAAAGGCGACGAAAAATCAGTCAATGTTCGGTTAATGGATCAAACGCCGCACAATTCTGCCTTGCAACACGAAACTGGTGCCGGCGGCCTATGGGTACGCAGAGCCGCACGGGTGAGGAGCCTGTCCTGCAATATCAAACTTCACGTTACAGAGACCTAAGGCCGTGAAATTCCATTTCCAATGGAAAGAAATAATAATAATTATAATAATATAATAAAAGGTGCAAATATCTCCTCCGCTCCAGGAGCCCGGCGAGGACATTTCTGGGAGCCAGAGGGTTAAAACTAGTTCTGTGCCAGTTCTTTGTCCGCCAGACTGATTTTTTTTTTTTTGGCACGGAGGCGCCCTTGACCCTGAGGGCCACAGTTTGTCTGTTGTCACACCCTGGCCCCATCACTATATATGTTGAGGGGTATAGTATGATGTGGAGGGGGGGGGATGCATCTACAATGGGTTTTCGCACCCCCTATAGGCTAGGTAAAGCAAGATGTTTGGATGAAGCTCCTCTTGTGAATGTCCACATCGGGAAACGATAAGACGGCAGTTCTGGGTCGATAGCACCACTACGGGCTGGATACTTGGCGCAGTGTTCAGAACAAGGCAAAGCTTCGCCCCCTACATTTATAGACACACACCTCCACGAATTCACTTTGGAACAACATAACAGGTCATTACAGGAGGGGGCGGAAGGCGCCGAGTATTTGTGGAAAGTAGAAGGCAGGGAAGGGAATCGCGATCAGCATTTTCCTTACTAGTCAGGACTTGCACCAACACTTAAAAAGACGGAGCGGCGTTTCTTGTGCACGGGAGGAACCAGTCGCGAGTTGTGTAATGGGATCTGCTGCTCGCGGTTCAGTCTGCGGTAAACGACGAGTCTTCTCGATATTCGGTGTATGCTCTGCTTCGCCAATGTCGGTAGTAGGGCCGGTGTACATTCTCCTATGGTGTGGATCTCGCTCCCCCAAACAGGCTGATCCCTCTCAGCAGCCATGTCTCCTTTGCCACCTCCGGAGACAAGCTCAGTTAGTCTCGTAAGAGGAAAGCAGCGCTGCATCCACCGGCTCCATGCAGGAAGGGCAAGTGAAGGAACGCATGAGCCAGTCGTCTATACAGTCCATGTGGTAGATGTGCATGCAGGGAAGGAATCGTATGGGGTCGCCATACACAAAGTCCATCATACAGATCACGCACCTGCGAACGACAGAGGAAGGAGAGCACGTTACAGATCGGGTATTATTCGGAGCCCTTTATTAGACCATGCAAACCGTAAGGGCCAAACGATACGAGACGAATACGGAGAGAGCCAGTGTCTTGCCCCACACCCTCCATTCCTGACCTTGCATTTATTTTACCGTATAGTCACTTTACTGCCACAATCCTCCCCGAGCAACAATATACTAGTCAGTACTGGTGTAGAGAAGATCCCGTCCCACTACCTAGTCCTCCTGGCAAAGCCTTGAAATTAGAGGGCGAGGCGGCCTCCTACACCCAGAGGTCTGAGACAGGGTGTTTGTGCCCGCTCCGTACTGCTGCTAAAGTGTTAAACCTGGCTCTGCTACATCTGTAAGTGATAAAGGCATAAACATGGTTTTACCGGCAGGACTATTCCCTGCAGACACGATGCAAGGGTGCACATCACACAGGAGACACCTAAGGTTGCACATCATACAGGAGACACCTGGCGATGTAGTCTCGTCCCGCTTTTGTGCCTGGGGCTCTGGTTCTGAAGGCCGACGTTCATCTATAAAAGTTATGTTTTAAAAGTGAAGCTTCTCGCGGCCATTAATGTCAACCAATCCTAATAGTTCTAGAGTAATGCTCCGCTCATGTGTACAGGGGGTTGTCAATGTGAGTTTTTACGACGTTTTGGGGGTGTTACGGATACCGGACACCTGTAGATTCAGGAGCCCAAGGCGATTTATTCGGTCGCTGTCTGAACCCACCCTGAGATAGCTGCCAGCTATACCTCCAGACCCTCTCATTACATATGGACGCTTAGGTGAGAGCGTCCTTAATAAAGACAGGCCGTAAGTCCTCGTCCAGGGTGAAGTCGGGACGCCACCATGAATATTGTATGGCCACCTTAACGCCAGTCCATGAAGATCTGAATTTCCCCTGCGCACATGGGGGAGATGTTACTATAGAGGAACTAAGGCTAAAACTGAACCCCAATATTTCTTTAGAAAGTGCTCTTGAAGTCAGACATTAGCCCATTTACCAGAAGTTTTTATTTTAAGGATTTTTTTTTTTTGAGGAGGCCAGGATCACGCTAGTGCAATAATTTCCTTTTTGAAGATGCCCTCCCAAAGTTATCCTATATGCATAGAATAAAGAATAACTTGCTAAATATATCCTGGGTGTCCGACCGTTGGGAACTATACACCCATCTTAAATGAAGATGGTGCGACCTCTGCTCCTTTCATTGTCTACAGGACTGCTGAAAATAATGAATTGTAGCACTCTGCTTTCTATGGCAGTCCCATATTCAATAAAAGAGGAGGTTGAGCATGCACTGTTGTATTCAAGACTGGGCTCTACCCTGCGCTCGGGTCTAATAGGGGTCTTGGTCGCCCACCAGTGATCTGCAAGTATTCTATAGATAAGGGAGAATATCAATGGATAGGGAATAACTCGTGACCTTGGGATTTGGACTTTAAAAAGGGTATTTATTTCCATTGTATACATTTATGGCATATCCACGAGATGTATACTGACCCCACCAATGGGACCTGCGTTCATCGAGAACGAAACCCTAGCTCTGGTAGAATAAAAGCAGTCAGGTAATGCGGAAACGTGGCAGCATGTCGCCATGATGTCAGTGTGAATAAAGCCTGTAAAAGATCCCGCCACGTTCTACATGTATGCGTGGGAGAACTCACTCTCTTATCTTCTTCTCCGATCCATCTCTGCCGGGATCGTACACTCCTTTGGGCAGGTGCTGAATGAGACCTATTCGTTGAGCTATTCTGATCTGCTCCTCTTCGGTCAGTTGAGTAGCTAGCCGGGTCTGGCTTGGCGTTGGGTGATACACGGGCACCGGAGCCTGCTCCTAAAAGACAAAAGGAAAAAAAAAAGATAAATGAAAAGGCAAATTACACCTATAGTAGAGACATTACTCAGCACCAAACACCATCAGTGTAGAGAAGAGGTTTGTTTTTTTTTATTCTGGTATCTCGCTATGTGTTTAGTAAGGAAAACAGTCTGAGAAAGCACCGGCTGCTGTAACCCGCTTGCTCTGCACTAATTATCCAGAATCGGAAAGTCCAGCATATTCCACAGAACAAAGTTTACCCCGGAGTTTCTGCCAAAAATTCTTAACCAATCGTTAACTTGGATTCATCATTACAGGTGCCAGCAGCACGAAATCTGCCATTGTCTTATCACGGGGTGATCTATTTATAATGAATCTGTCAGCAGGTTGTCATGTAATCCAAGAGCAGCATGATTTAGGGGCAGAAATCCTTACTATGCTGTGTCTTTAATACAATCAGTATTTTATCAGCAGATTATCACTGGAGGACTTAGGGTATGTGCACACGTATTCTGGAGGACTGCGGATTTTTCCGCAGCTGATTTGGAAAAACCACAGTGCAAAACCGCTGAGGTTTTTCCTGCGGATTTATCGCGGTTTCTACTGTGGATTCCGCTGCGGCTTTTCTGCAGTTTTCTATTGGAGCAGATTTAAAACCGCAGCGGAATCCGCACAAAGAATTGACATGCTGCGGAATGTAAACCGCTGCGTTTCAGCGCTTTTTTTTCCCGCAGCATGTGCACTGTGGATTTCGTTTCCCATAGGTTAACATGGTACTGTAAACTCATGGGAAACCGCTGCGGAAACGCTGCGGATCCGCAGCAAAATCCGCAGCATGTGCACATACCCTAAGTGTCTTGTACCTCCTGGTCCAACCATGCCCTCCACCGATCAGCAGTTGTCAATATTCAGTGTACACAGAAAGCTGACATCACTCCCGACCATCATTTGGCAGCTTCCTGCTGACCTTATTCTTTTTTTTAAAGGGAAGTAATCAGTCACATTGGTCTATAATAAAAATTTGTTAAGTGTGACACTCATTGCATTGTAGTTCGGCCACCAATGATACACTGCAGCGGTGGCTGGTAACCTAGGCAACGAGCAGTAAACAAAACCTCTCCATTCTATTTTTACAAGCATTTTGCAATTTTACCAAATACTACCCCTTTAACAAAACTTTCTGTCCCCATAAACCTTTGTCAGCCCTTGCGATAAGCCAATAATTGAGTGGCAATTAACATATATAGTGGTTAGTATAAACGGGTCTTTAGTCTCTTTTTTTATGGTCTTGTGCAGAGAGTTTGAGACAAGAACACCCCAATTTATTCCTAGGTTCAAGATGCCCATTGTGCCATATTCGCAGCTGCCGGTAATCAATAATCACTTGTATACATAAGAGTGGATTTCCCTTGGCGAAATTTCTGTAATGAAAATCTGCTGCTTGTGAACCACATTTACACGTTCAGAATCTGACTTGAGATTTTGAACGTTGATTTTGTGCGTAAATTAAATTCCAATCAAATCTGCTAATTCTTGCGCAGACTGGCAACAATCTCGTGTCGGCTGATTTGGATCAATTTGGAAAACATGGAGTGGATTTGCCATAGGATTGCATCAAGTCCCCGTTAGAATAGCGGTGCTCGGCTATGGATGCGTTACTTTCCATATAGGACGGTATACACGTTTTTCCGGGAACGAAGCGCGGCTGAGCCTTAGTCTGGGCTTTACGTGCCAGCTGCAAAGCGCAATCATCATTCAGCAAATATGTAGAAGACTGTGCTGTTCCCCGAGGCGCGGACAGACTGTCGGGTGCGATTCGATATACACCAGCTCAGAGTGTGCACTTTCTAATGGCCCACAATGGAAAGCTTTGCCATGCCTGCCAGTCCTGGCCAAGTAGGGTCATGGCATCAGTCGCCACCGAAGACAAGACTCAAGTCGGCGGGTAAGCCAGACCTAAGTAATCTATTGGATTAAGTTACGCATTCTCTCACTGCCGCTAATTAGTTTATTTAGCTGGAATCAATTGTTTTGGTCTGTCTTCAGCTGGAGTTGGATGGAGAGGTCTGACACATCCAATTATCCGGAGGAGTCTGCCCGGCCTGGGCAGCCTAGGCTTAAGATGTAAAGTGGCAGACAGCAGCGTCTCCTCCCAGGCCAGCTGTCTCCGGAGGCCATGCCAGTTGCTGCCGTCTTACACCATTAAATCACCAGAATGCTGACACACGTGCAATAAAAGAGGCTTCTGCTGCCATATCCCTCCCAGCACTCAGTCTCTCAAGAAATGCAAGCTCATTTCACTGTAAAACAGTTGTGTAATTGTCAAGCCCTAAGGAATAGCTTAAGAATGCTAGAAAGGATCTCTTCTTCTGGTAAGAAAAGTAATGTACATGCACCCCCCACCCAACGGAGAAACGGGAAGAAGAAGCTGGTAATGGTCCGCACGCCAGATGTTGCTGAAATATACACCTCGGACAACTCTCCATTATGCTGGATTCCTCCCGGACGTGCCCCACTTCCCTTCTACTGGCGTTGGTATCATGAGCCGCAGTTCACAGCTGCATACATAAAAATGAGAAGGAGCCTAAGGGTTAATCCACACGGGACAGAATTGCGGCAAATTTTACTTGCAGATTATGTGCAGAAAAAAAAAAATCTGCAGCGAGATACAGGAGCAGGAAAGCGGAGGGGATTTTATACAGATGGAAATTAAATTCCCATGCAGATTTTACCATCCGTATAGATTGCTGCTGCAGATTCTCGCCATACGTCATGTTCTCATACAGATTTTTTTTTTAATGTCAAATTAAGAGAAGATTCTGCTCCAAAATCCACTTCAAATACGCTTTGAATAAGCTCCGTAAATCATTTCAATGGGATAACGCTCTCGTAAGGCACAAGGGGCTTTTTTTTTTCCACGTGGGAAAAAAAAATTAAGGTCAATTCTTGGGGAGTTTCTTCTTGAAAAACTGCTCCAATTTTGACTTCTGAATCAACTGAAGAGGAAAAAAAAAATACTTTATACATAAAACACCAATGGCTGAGAGCGGCGCCCCGGCTGAGAGCGGCGCCCCGGCTGAGAGCGGCGCCCCGGCTGAGAGCAATTAAGGCCTCATTAAGAAGTCATTTTCTCGAGTATGAGAAAAATAGATTATTTTGATCCGAGTTTGGTCCGAGTGACATCAGTTTCTACCGTAAACCTCCAGTCTCCTTTCAGACAGTCCGTGAAAATAAGACCGCACTCTGATGTCATTTGAGGGTTTTTTTTATAGACCCATTGACTTGCATTACCAGTTTTGTTCCAGCCCTCGGATCAAAATTGGACAATTCTACACAATTTCTGAGCAGACAGATTTTTTTTTTTTTTTTTTGCTGAAGATAAAAGTAAAACCTGAAACATGAATAGTAAAAATTAGCAAGGACTAAAAATGTACAAAAAATTGATTCGGCACAGTGATGGAAAAAAAAAAAGTCCGTTGGCATGTATCTCTCTGAAGGTACTGGTTCTTCTTGGAAGAGATACCGCTGGTGTTGAGTGTCTTGCGTGCAATGCACCCTAGGACAAAAATATGCAAATTAGCTCCCCTCCAGAAGGATCAAACTGTCTGTAGTGCCACCTAATCTACTCTTTACAAAAAAAAATGCATTGTCACAGAAAGCTTCCCGAAACCTATCCTTATGGTGGGCCATAAATGTTCGGCTGGTAAATAAAGGGCGAGATTCTATAATCTGGGAAGAGGTTAATTGTGGGACTTGTGTCTTGTATAAGGCTACGTTCACACTAGCGTCAGACTCTGCCCGTCGCAATGCGACGCTAGCAGTGAATGCGCCGCACAACGGAGGCAGCGGATGCATTTTTCCTGCGCATCCGCTGCCCCATTGTGAGGTGCAGAGAGGTGGAGGCGGAGTTCCAGCCGCGCATGCGCGGTCAGAAAAAGTGATCCGTCGGCAGCAAAAAACGTTACATGTAACGTTTTTTGCTCCCGGCGGTCTGCCACAACACGGCGCAACCGTCGAACAACAGTTGCGACGTGTGTCAATGCGTCGCAATACGTCGCTAATGTTAATCTATGGGGCAAAAACGCATCCTGCAAACAACTTTGCAGGATGCGTTTTTTTTCCCATAAACGACGCATTGCGACGTATTGCAAAAAACGCCAGTGGGAAAGTAGCCTAATAAACCTAGACCTCTCGGCGCGGTCATAAAACGAGGAAGAGATCACATTAATATCCATTGAAACAGTTCAGAAAAAAAAAAAAAAGACTATTCCACTGTGCATTGACTTCTGCCAACTAGAAGCTGAAGTGCCGGGTTACGTAACCGGGAAAAAAACGCAAATAAACAAAAAGCGCTCGGAGGTAGTGTTTACAGCCGACCAGAAACCATCGCACTCCACCCTGACCCACAATAAGTGCTACTTATAAACTGTGCGGAGGCTCGATGGAGTCTGGCCGGCCCGGATAACAAGCATCGCAGCGTCACATCGGTGATGAGAAAACTACAGCAAGTAAACCGCAAACTCACACTGAAGTCTATGGAGCAAACTATCAGGGTGGGATTTTGTGATGGCCACGGGTCGGAACGAGACAATAGATATTCAATGTTCTGCCTCACGTTGTGGTGTGATGAGGGTCACCATGTAGTCCGAGTCTAAACCCAAAAGATCCCATCAGGCCTCAGACGTGGTGCACCCCTAGAAGAGGACGACGACCTGCAGGAATGCATTAGCTGAATTCTGCAGAAGCTGGAAGAGCGTCTAGTGAAAAACCGGTTTAATGAAAAAAAAAAAAAATGTTCAACCTTTTCTCGACTTAGAATATTCTAGATCTGTCAAACAAAACATGCTGGGGGTTGTAGTCTTGCAACAGAGCCGGAGTCGAGACATTTAACCAGTTCCAGACCAGGTCATTCCGCTTCTCCCCTTCGGGATTATACACATTTTTCAGGTTTCTCATGAATGCAGTTTAAAAAAAAAAAAAGTTGTACATTTTCTCTCATTCAAATAACGTTTGCACCTTTTTATTTGTGATACTTTTCACCCGATTTGTAGGTTAGATTCATGAACTGATATGCAGTCTAATATTTGTTCCCCCATTTCAAAAGTTTTACATATTGGGCAGTTTTTTTCCCCCAACCAGGACAAAGCTTGTAAAAGATTTGGAATGGTAGCACTTTTTCTGCTATTTCACACATTGTTCCCCAATATAACCCCCACCAAACCTCTGTAAGGGCATACGAGACATTTTGGGGACTACAGTTCAGTATTTATTTTTTTTAATCAGATTTTCCCAGTAACTGGCGCTGGTATATTAGCCTCAGTTACAGAGGAAACTCAGGCTCCTGTCTGCATAGTGGAATTGACCGAGTCTCCGAGAAACTCCTGCTCCCTCCATACACCCTGCGGTCACAACCACTGGGTCCAGAGGATGAAATGTAAGCGCTTCCTAATACTCTACACACTGTGCTGTGTATCCAGCGATCAGGAAGGCAGAGGTGGTAATAAACCATCTCTACCTTCTCTATGGAATGTCCAGCTGCCCCTCCTGACAGCCAGCTGCCCACACACGCATGATCTTGTGTGGCGGCTATATTGTGCCGTGATGTTTTTTTGGAACATCATTTCAGATTATAATTAGTTTTGAGCGAGCGTGCTGGGATAAGGTGTTATCTGAGCATGCTCGGGGCTATCCAAGTGTCATCGGTATGCTCAAAAAACATGTTCTGTGTCCCCGCGGCTGCGCTGCATGTCTCGTGGCTGTTGGACACCAACACATGCAGTGATTGTCTAACAAACAGGTAATCCCTGCATGTGTTGCAGCTGTCAAACAGTTACGAGAAATGAAGCCGCGGGGACTCGGAACATATCGTTTGAGCATACCGAAGACACTTGGGATAGCCCCGAGCATGCTCAGATAACACCTTATTCCAGCACGCTCGCTCAGCACTAATTATAATGCAAACTTTCTTGACCTTTTTATAGTCTATGGGCAGTTTGGAAGCATTTGAAGGGTCTAGGCAAGACAAAAAAAAAATGTACGCTCCCCTGCAAGTTAAGCAAAAGAGTTATCTGTAAGCTCCTATAACTGTGAATTAACAGTAAAATTGCAGCGTCCGTTTTGCAGATGTGCCAGAAGTATCCATAGGGACACCCTGAATACTAAGGCAGTGTTCTTTTAACCCCCATATGACTAGTATACGTTCCTGTACCTGTTTGGAATAGATAAGCAGCCAACATTATTCCATGCAACAATTACAAGGATGGGAGTCCACGATAGCAAAAACAGAAATCCAGCGACGTACTGCAATGTGAATAAGCCACGATAATAAAAACGTATGTGCAGTGAATGCAATGGGACCAATCTGACCGTACACCCGATTATTGGGGAATATTACCTATGGCCTTGTGATGCCGTTTGTCACATTCACGGCGAACCCTTTAATTGGAGAGCTGCCGATTGCTACGAATTTTGCTCCTGAAAAATGTCCAGGTCTTCTATCAAGAAAAGGAGATCAATATCACGCTTCGCTTCTGTGCGCGGAGCAGGAATTAAAAAAGCGGCAACCGATCTGTAACCACTGAGCAAACACAGACAAGGATCGATGAGATGATTTTTTTCCCCCCTTTGTTTGAAGGCTCAGAAGTCATTTACGTTGGTACAAAATACTGATTATGTGTCTGTCCTACTACAGTATAATGACGAAGCGTTGAACGGCCACAACAAGCTGCGAATGCGAAGCTCGACTGTCCAAACTATGACTAGGGCTTACAGATTACAAAGATCCAGGGCCAGAGAGGCGGAATATGCGATACATACAGAAAAAGAGGTCAATCAGTGTTGGATGGCGGCTCTCGGTGGTAATCCGGGGGATAAAGATTAGAGAAAGATTACAGAGCTCAGAGCGATTGGGAAAAAAAAACAAAACAAAACCAAAACACGATATAAAACCCAGTTCCGTTGTAGGAAACAACTTGTTAAAAATCCCAAAGCTTAAGTAAAAGATGCTGCAGCTGAGGAGATAAACTACACGAGGCTGCCCAAAATAAGTCCTATGCAGCAGTCGGAGGGAATGGACGGAGATCGGCATCTACGGGGCCCTAAATTAGCACAGTTCTAAAGGAAGGACTCCGAGTAATGTGGAAATTAGTCCTGTAGTACAAGATTTTACATGGCTGCATCACAATCAACAATATTATCTACGCACAGAAGAGAAGATAACCTGAGAATAAGCACTGTGTGAAGTGGGCAGTTGTGAGCATGTGCGACCACTACTCCTATAGACTTGACGCGATGGTGGTCGTACATGCTCGTTACTGCGCCAGGGACTTTGTGAAAAACCATCAGACCACTGCAGCCAATTACTGGCCACACTGGTGACTCTAAAAGGGGCACACCATGCAATTGTCAAGTGACTATTTGTCTCATCTTTACTGGATGCTGGAACGGAAAGCGGCAGGGGACTAAGCTATAGAGCAGCGAGCATCCTAGGCCCCCGTCAGATGAATGGGGTGGCTTATGGATATGTCTAACACATACATGGAGATTTTCCCGGCGGATACATTAAACCCATGACTCGGAAGTGACATTTTTTAATTTCTGACTTTTGTATATGGTCAGTATTACAATGGGTCTGTAGGTCACACCTCTAAATCTGTTCAGAATATAGTCTGATAGAGGCAGAAATGCTTATGAAAATGACATCTGGCGGCCCAGAGTAGCCAGAATTGGTGAGGTACTTGTCTCTCCATCCTGATCACTTAGGAACCCGAAACCATAAGCTGATCTACTAATAGATCACCAGTGATCGACTGAAGGAGGTCAGCAGCAACAGCTTCATTCCCCTGCAGTGCCCCCACTGGCAAAATGAAGCATTACACAGTTCCTAGTGAAATTAATACACTGTGTATTCGTATTAAGAGACGACTTACAGTCACTTTCCGCTCTGTAAATTAAACAGCGAAGTCCTTGAATGTATTAAGTCCGGATTATAGTTTTCAAAACCAGACAACGGTGTAACACAGATTAGGACTATTACAGGCACTATTATTAGCAAGTACGGACTGGCACCACGTCAGCACAGACCGGGTGTACCCACACCAGACTGCCAACGTCAACCATTCCTCTTCTCATTGTAAAAGCCAGTTATGGAGTCATGCCTTCTAAACAAAGGTCTAGCACCATGGCCTGGTGTAAATGTGTCACTAGCAAGGCCTGACATGTGGAGTTTTGTGAACTGCCTCTTACATGACGCCTATTTTTTGGACTGGCAAGTTGGAAAATGGCGAGTGTCAGACATTGGACAGGAAAGGATCTCGGTTCCCCCTCCAACATTTCAGCCGAGACACTAGACTGTGGCCTGATCCTGTAATTATTGATTAGATCCACTAACCACAGACTCTGATCAGCTTTATTAGTTTTAGAAAAGCCGATCTGGCAAACCGTGATCTGCTCAGAATTCTTGCCTCGTCCTCCAGGTAACGTCCTATACAAACAAGCCGGCATAAAAGCAGCGCAAAATAGGGATCAAAGAGCAGCGAAATCCGCTTTTCTGTAATTGCAGCTTCCCCTGGCTGTGCGCAATATGAAGGTGACATCAAGAACACAATTATGGGCTTGGCACGTCACAATTCTGACTATTTGTTATCTCCTTTTTGCAGCGGTGCCGGGATTCATCTACCTTTCGTGTGATCGTTATCCCGACCATCTATAGGACGGAGGCTTCTGTTAGTGCTGCTCTGCAGATACCCGGAATTCTCCCCAGCCGCTGCAGGAGGTTTGCAACTTTATGCAAAGTCAATAGTGTTAGGTACGAGCTCGGCATTATTTAAAGGCTTTGTCCAGGACTTTAACATTGATGGCCTAGGCTTAGGATCAATGTCTGATCCATTGGGCGCAACACGTGACACCCCCGCCAACCAGCTGTTCCTGGAGCAAGCAATGGCCAAAAATGTTCTGTTACGGAGCTGAACCGAACAGGACAGTGGCCACAGCTGGGTGCTACATATCCGCCCCAAGTCATATCAATAGGGGGCAGATATACAGCACACGGCCACTATTCCAGTGAAACTGAGTAGTTCCAATCAACGCCAGGAGTGCTAGGAGTGGATCGCCAGGAGTGCTAGTTGTCGCATTCCCACTGATCACCTGTGATAAAGAAAATCCATCAATGCTAAGGTCCCAGACAACCCCTTTAAGAAAGCTCATCCACTACATATGGTGGAAAAAAGTGACAAAGCGGATCATAATACCATCCAGTGTTCGTACTAAGGGTACCATGGTTAGGAATGGCTGGAGCTCAGCTTCACAGGACCAGAAGTTATACTGGGTGTAGGTCAACGTCTCAACTATTGTATCACAAAGGAATAGATCTCAGAAGTCAGAGCCCCTTGATTTTCCCTGGGTTCAGAATCTTCCATGTATACTATACATGTAGACTCCATAAAATGAGGTTAGAACATTCATCATGTTATAATTTCTCCAAAAAAATTCTAAGTTTTTTTGCACACAAAAAAAAGAAAAAAAACAAAACAAACAAACACAAAGAGGTTTTGATTGTTTCCCAAGATTTAGAAGTTTCCAGTGAACTGATTGATGTAATGGTGACTCTGCAGTCTCTGCTCACATGAGAAATAGGAGCTCAAGGGACGGTAGAACAAGAGCAGAGAGCCGTCCCCGTGAACCCTGCACGCGGCGGTGTACCCTGCACGCGGCGGTGTACCCTCCCGGCTGACGTCACCAGGGTAAAGAGCAGGAGATGTCATCGTTCTCTGGTGTCTCTACAGAAGTATAATTCAGATACACACCACTACTGAATACCAACAGTTTAAAGGGACGGTAACACGTCATAAAAACAACATGTCACATCTTTAAGCAATGAGGGTCTGGATGAGAGAGAGCTACTGCCCCTTTATTTTAGCTAAGACGTGTGCCCCTCCAAGTGATTGTCTCTCTGGGGTACCTGAGCAGTGCCAATGAACTAGTATTCTGCTCTCTTCCAGAGAAGAGACAAAAGGTGCACAGCTTTGGCCCGTGTTTTAAAGGGGTTGTTTAACATTGATGGCCTATCCTTCCTATACGTCATCAGTGCCTGACTGGTGGGGGTGGTGCAACAACCGGCACCCCCATCAATCAGCTGTTCCCAGCCAAAAGTGCAATGCTGTGGAGCTGCACAGCACCATCAAAGGAATAGTGCCGCTGCTGGGTACTGCATATCCGCCCCCTAGTAAACTGAGTAGGTGGCAGATGTGCAGTACTTGGCCACTATAGAGTCAATGGAGCAGTGCAGCTCCACATCTGAGCATTTCCGACCCCCTCTGGGAACAGCAGATCCTTGGGAGTGCTGGATGTCGCCCCTACAATGAACAGACATTGAGGACTTTGACATTGAGCACTCCGCCCTTCAGCATGTGGTGGATTTTAATTGCAGCAGCGTCCTAATTACCCATAAAATCAGACTTGGAAGAGACGTATTCACATCTACCCAGAAATTCAGACTTCAGTCTTAGGGTACCGTCACACAGTGGCATTTTGATCACTACGACGGCACCATTCGTGACGTTCCAGCGATATAGTTACGATCTCGCAGTGTCTGACACGCTCCTGCGATCAGGGACCCCGCTGAGAATCGTACGTCGTAGCAGATCGTTTGAAACTTTCTTTCGTCGTCTAGTGTCCCGCTGTGGCGGCATGATCGCATGGTGTAACAAAGGTGTGCACGATATTGTATACGATGTGCGCATAGTAACCAACGGCTTCTACATCGCACATACGTCATGAAATTGTCGCTCCAGCGTCGTACATTGCAAAGTGTGACAGCAGTCTACGACGCTGGAGCGATATTGTTACGATGCTGGAGCGTCACGGATCGTGCCGTCGTAGCGATCAAAATGCCACTGTGTGACGGTACCCTAAGAGAGGTATTCACATTAGACATGTTAGGACCCATCAGTTTGGAGACCACCTTGTTGTTGGTTGATGGCCATGCATGAAGAGTCTCATTTTTTCCTAGCACCCAGAAGCAGTTGTGCTATTCATATTTCATATATTTGACACTGACATACTTTATCGAGTGCAACTTTTTTTTTTTTTTAGTTTATTTTATTTATCCTAAAAATAGGCCAT